>NC_052168.1:22272217-22428577 GCF_902713615.1 Scyliorhinus canicula | reverse complement strand
AACAATTTTATTGAGGTATGTTTTGGCATTGTAAACAGTTACAGATTACAGAAATATCCAAACATCAACGGAAAACCAATACTTCAACCAAACCATAATGCATATACCCGCTCCTCTCCCATAGACACTACCCGCCTATTTATCCCTCCTACTCTAATCTCTCTCCCCCCCCCCCCCCCCCCAACCCCCTGCTGACGTTCACTCTCCCGCAAAGAAGTCGATCGATGGCTGCCACCTTCAGGCGAACCCCAATACAGACCCCCTCAAGGCGAACTTGATTTTTTTCCATCCCCAGAATACCTGACATGTCCGAAAGCCATAGTTCAGTCTTCGGGGGTTTTGAGCCCCTCCCTGCCAGCAGTATTCGCCGCCGGGCTATCATGGAAGCAAAGGCCATAACATCAGCCTCTTTCTCCCCCTGGACTCCCGGGTCTTCCGAAACACCGAAAATTGCCACCTCTGGACTCATCACCACCCTTGTAACGAAGAATATTATTTACCTGTCAATATAGCTCGATCTATGTGCTTTTATTTATAAGACCGTTAAGATGTAGACCATTCGGTCCATCAAGTCTGCTCCATCATTCAATGAGATCTGGTGTGTTAATCCTCAAGTCTCGTTTATCCCCTCAACCCTTGATTCCTATGCTGATTAAAAATCAGTCTATCTCATTCTTGAACTTACTTTTAAAAAATAAGTTGAGAGTATCCCATTATTTTTTTTCCAATTAACGGGCAATTTAGCATGGCCAATCCACCACCCTGCACAACTTTGGGTTGTGGGGGTGAAACCCACGCAGACACGGGGAGAATGTGCAAACTCCACACGGACAGTGACCCAGGGCCGGGATCGAACCAGGGTCCTCAGCAGTGCTAACCACTGTAGGCAGCAGTGCTAACCACTGTGCCGCCGTGCTGCCCTAACCTTGGAACATATTTAATGACCCAGTCTCTGCAAGCAGAAATTCCTCCTCATCTCTATCTTAAATGGGTGACTCCTCAATCTGAGATTCTCTCTCTCGCTCGCTCGCTCGCTCTCGCTCTCGCTCTCGCTCTCGCTCTCGCTCTCGCTCTCGCTCTCTCTCTCGCTCTCTCTCTCGCTCTCTCTCTCGCTCTCTCTCTCGCTCTCTCTCTCGCTCTCTCTCTCGCGCTCTCTCTCGCGCTCTCTCTCGCGCTCTCTCTCTCGGGGAAGCTACCTCCGTATCTCGCCTGACATGGCCCCTGAGAATCTTGCAAGTCTCAGTAAGGTCTCTCATTCTTCTAACCTCCAGTGAGCACAGACCCAACCTCTCCAAACCCGGCTGTGCCCCCTTCCAGTATAACAGTAACAGACAGGTTAGATATACTTTAACAGAGGCGTTCTGAGTCACCAGCTCGTCATGGATGTTGTTTTAAACTCCTAATTGTTATAAGTCAGCTATTGAATTTGTTATTCATGTGAGGTTGATAGAAATTAATCCTAAAGGCAGTGGATTACGACAGCATCACTACATCCTTCTGTTTCGCCTCAATCTGGTCCAGAGCTCCAAAGTTTCCGAGCTTGGCGGGAATGGATTGGGGATTTTATAGTTGCATTCAGCACTGCTGGACTAAGTGGGGGAAAATTGGTAAGCAATACAACGCAAAAGGCGGCCATTCAGCTCATGCTGCTGCTAGCCCTTTGAAAGCGCTATGCAATTAATGAGTATTCCTTCTCCTTAATACTGTAATTGTAAACAGCTCTGAAAACAGCTGAAAGTTCGTCGGGGAGTAGAAAGGTCACTGCGGGGTCACCGAGGAAAATGGAGGCTGGAGCATCGGGGGAGGCCGCATTGCTTACGGCTGAAGAAATAACTAAGGTGATGGCTGCAGAATTTGAAAGGCAGTTTACAAAATACATGGGGACAATGAGGAACGAGATGAAATGAAATGGATAATGAAAATCGCTTATTGTCACGAGTAGGCGTCAATGAAGTTACTGTGAAAAGCCCCTAGTCACCACATTCCGGCGCCTGTCCGGGGAGGCTGGTATGGGAATCAAACCGTGCTGCTGGCCTGCTTGGTCTGCTTTAAAAGCCAGCGATTTAACCAAATGAGCTAAACCAGATGAGGGAGGTTTTGAGTGTGCTGGTGGAGGAGGCGATTTCCCCGGTGACGACGGCGGTGGCGAGCGCGGTGGCGGAGGTGCGGGAGCAAGGGGAGGCGCTGAAGGAAGTGGAGCAGACATTATTGCAGCACGGTGATCAACTTACCTCGATGGGGCAGGAGATACGGAAGGTGACGGAGGTGAACAAGGATCTGTGAGGAAAAATGGTAGATGGGAAAACGGGTCCAGGCGGCAGAATTTGAGGATTGTGGGGCTACCCGAAGGAGTTGAAGGGCCGAGGCCGACTGAGTATTTTGCTGCGATGCTGGCGGAACTATTGGGGGAGGGGGAGGATCCCTCCCGATATGAACTGGATCGGGCTCATCGGTCGTGGAGGCCTGTACCAAAGGTGGGTGAGCCGCCAAGGGTAGTGACTCTGTGCTTCCGTAGGTACAGTGTGAAGGAGAAGGTCCTGTGCTGGGCCAAGCAGAAGCGGGTGGTGCAGTGGGCTGGAGCTGGTATACGTTTATACCAGAACTTTACGGTGGAGCTGGCGAGGAGGCGGGCTGCTTTCAGCCGCGTGAAGGGGGCACTGTACATTAGCAAGGTGCAGTGTGGCATTGTATATCCAGCGAAGCTGAGGGTGACTAACAAGCTCAAGGACTTTTATTTTGGAACGGCGGAGGCAGCGGAGGAGTTTGCGAAGGCAGAAGGACTGTGGCAGAACTGAGAAATTGAGAAATGGCCATGTGCCGATGCATCCTCATGACTGTATTTTCTTTTTTTTTGTTTGTTTGTTTCACTGCGTGCGGGTGTATGGGCTAAAGGAGCCGGTGTTGTATATATTTGGACAAGGGAAGTGATTGGACTTTCACTCGAAGTGAGGGCTCTTTGGGGTGCAGGTGGATATGCGGGGTTTGTGTGCTTAAAAGGGGATTTTTGGGCTTTCCTAGGGCCGGGCAAGGGGGAAAGGGACCCGGGCGGGGGCCTCCACGCTGGCCGGTTTAAGCCGGCCAGTGAAGGGGAGTGAGGTGGGGGGAGGGGCTGCGGCCATCGGAGCCTGGCAGAACAGGGTCCGAGTGGTCTAGTCGGGGTGGAAAGTTGGAGGGGAAGGAACCGAGGTTTGAGGGAGGAGTTTTACAAGAGGCAGTGGGTGGGAGGAGTTTTGGGGGGGTTGGGTGGATTTACAACTCTTGGGTACCATGTACAGCACTCTTTCAGAGGTTGGACGGCGTTAAGTGGGGGGGGGGGGGGGTGGGGGGGGTGGGAGTGCACACTATGGTGACCATGGGCGGACCCGGACTCCTTTTTTTCTTTTTCTCCTTTGCTTTTTGTTTCCACCGTGGGAGGGTTTGGTGTATTGGACGCGTGTATTGACAGGTGGGCCGTTGTTTGGGGTGGTGGGAGGGTGGGATCGTTGTTATTGTTAAGGGGTTTGATTTTGTATTTGTTACCGTTTACTGTTTGTGGGTGGGGTGTAAATTTTGGAGGAAAATGTGAAAATGGAGAATAAAAACATTTATTAAAAAAAATACTGTAATTGTTTTCCTTTGGATATTTCACTCTGTTAAAGGTGCATTAGAAATTCAAGTTATTATCGACCCAAATCCCTTTTAAAGGTTACTTTAAAAAAAAACCTACGGGCTGGTTTAGCACAGTGGGCTAAACAGCTGGCTTGTAATGTATTAAATATATTGTAATGCAGAACAAGACCAGCAGCCGGTTTCAATTCCCGTACCAGCCTCTCCAAACAGGCGCCGGAATGTGACGACTAGGGGCTTTTCACAGTCACTTAATTGAAGCCGACTTGTGACAATAAGCTATTATTATTATTATTAAATCCCTTCACTGGGGTGACATTGGCAAAGCAAGCTTATCATACCCGTTTCTATTGCCCCTGAGAATGTGAGAGAGCTGCCAATTTGAACCCCTGATTGTGGTACCCGGACCAGACCCCAATTTATATTAGGAAACCGGACAAGACCCCACAATTTTTGATGGGGAGGCTCCCACAGTGCTGTTTGATGGGGTGATGCTCCCACAGTGCTGTTTGATGGGGAGGCACTCCCACAGTGCTGTTTGATGGGGAGATGCTCCCACAGCGCTGTTTGATGGGGAGAGGCTCCCACAGCGCTGTTTGATGGGGAGGCTCCCACAGCGCTGTTTGATGGGGAGATACTCCCACAGTGCTGTTTGATGGGGAGATGCTCCCGCAGTGCTGTTTGATGGGGAGAGGCTCCCACAGTGCTGTTTGATGTGGAGATGCTCCCACAGTGCTGTTTGATGGGGAGATACTCTCACAGTGCTGTTTGATGGGGAGATGCTCCCACAGCGCTGTTTGATGGGGAGATGCTCCCACAGTGCTGTTTGATGGGGAGATGCTCCCACAGCGCTGTTTGATGGGGAGGCTCCCACAGTGCTGTTTGATGGGGACAGGCTCCCACAGTGCTGTTTGATGGGGACAGGCTCCCACAGTGCTGTTTGATGGGGAGATACTCCCACAGCGCTGTTTGATGGGGGAGATACTCCCACAGTGCTGTTTGATGGGGAGAGGCTCCCACAGCGCTGTTTGATGGGGAGGTGCTCCCACAGCGCTGTTTGATGGGGAGATACTCCCACAGTGCTGTTTGATGGGGAGATGCTCCCACAGCGCTGTTTGATGGGGAGAGGCTCCCACAGCGCTGTTTGATGGGGCGACGGTCCCACAGTGCTGTTTGATGGGGAGATGCTCCCACAGTGTTGTTTGATGGGGAGATGCTCCCACAGCGCTGTTTGATGGGGAGGTGCTCCCACAGTGCTGTTTGATGGGGAGATGCTCCCACAGTGCTGTTTGATGGGGAGGCTCCCACAGTGCTGTTTGATGGGGAGATGATCCCACAGCGCTGTTTGATGGGGAGATGCTCCCACAGCGCTGTTTGATGGGGAGGTGCTCCCACAGTGCTGTTTGATGGGGAGATACTCCCACAGTGCTGTTTGATGGGGAGGCTCCCACAGTGCTGTTTGATGGGGAGGCTCCCACAGTGCTGTTTGATGGGGAGATGCTCCCACAGTGCTGTTTGATGGGGAGATGCTCCCACAGTGCTGTTTGATGGGGCGGCGCTCCCACAGCGCTGTTTGATGGGGAGATACACCCACAGTGCTGTTTGATTGGGAGATACTCCCACAGCGCTGTTTGATGGGGAGATGCTCCCACAGCGCTGTTTGATGGGGAGATGCTCCCACAGTGCTGTTTGATGGGGAGATGCTCCCACAGTGCTGTTTGATGGGGAGATACTCCCACAGCGCTGTATGATGGGGAGGTGCTCCCACAGTGCTGTTTGATTGGGAGATACTCCCACAGCGCTGTTTGATGGGGAGATGCTCCCACAGCGCTGTTTGATGGGGAGAGGCTCCCACAGTGCTGTTTGATGGGGCGACGGTCCCACAGCGCTGTTTGATGGGGGTGATGCTCCCACAGCGCTGTTTGATGGAGATGCTCCCACAGTGCTGTTTGATGGGGAGGCTCCCACAGTGCTGTTTGATGGGGAGAGGCTCCCACAGTGCTGTTTGATGGGGAGAAGCTCCCACAGTGCTGTTTGATGGGGCGACGGTCCCACAGCGCTGTTTGATGGGGAGATGCTCCCACAGTGCTGTTTGATGGGGAGGCTCCCACAGTGCTGTTTGATTGGGAGATGCTCCCACAGTGCTGTTTGATGGGGAGGCTCCCACAGTGCTGTTTGATGGGGAGAGGCTCCCACAGTGCTGTTTGATGGGGAGAGGCTCCCACAGTGCTGTTTGATGGGGCGACGGTCCCACAGCGCTGTTTGATGGGGAGATGCTCCCACAGTGCTGTTTGATGGGGGAGATGCTCCCACAGTGCTGTTTGATGGGGAGAGGCTCCCACAGCGCTGTTTGATGGGGAGATGCTCCCACAGTGCTGTTTGATTGGGAGATGCTCCCACAGTGCTGTTTGATTGGGAGAGGCTCCCACAGTGCTGTTTGATGGGGAGATGCTCCCACAGTGCTGTTTGATGGGGACAGGCTCCCACAGTGCTGTTTGATTGGGAGAGGCTCCCACAGCGCTGTTTGATGGGGAGATGCTCCCACAGTGCTGTTTGATGGGGAGAGGCTCCCACAGCGCTGTTTGATGGGGAGATACTCCCACAGTGCTGTTTGATGGGGAGATGCTCCCACAGCGCTGTTTGATGGAGATGCTCCCAGTGCTGTTTGATGGGGCGATACACCCACAGTGCTGTTTGATGGGGAGATGCTCCCGCAGTGCTGTTTGATGGGGAGAGGCTCCCACAGTGCTGTTTGATGTGGAGATGCTCCCACAGTGCTGTTTGATGGGGAGATACTCCCACAGTGCTGTTTGATGGGGAGATGCTCCCACAGCGCTGTTTGATGGGGAGATGCTCCCACAGTGCTGTTTGATGGGGAGATCCTCCCACAGCGCTGTTTGATGGGGAGGCTCCCACAGTGCTGTTTGATGGGGACAGGCTCCCACAGTGCTGTTTGATGGGGACAGGCTCCCACAGTGCTGTTTGATGGGGAGATACTCCCACAGCGCTGTTTCATGGGTGAGATACTCCCACAGTGCTGTTTGATGGGGAGAGGCTCCCACAGCGCTGTTTGATGGGGAGGTGCTCGCACAGCGCTGTTTGATGGGGAGATACTCCCACAGTGCTGTTTGATGGGGAGATGCTCCCACAGCGCTGTTTGATGGGGAGAGGCTCCCACAGCGCTGTTTGATGGGGCGACGGTCCCACAGTGCTGTTTGATGGGGAGATGCTCCCACAGTGCTGTTTGATGGGGAGATGCTCCCACAGCGCTGTTTGATGGGGAGGTGCTCCCACAGTGCTGTTTGATGGGGAGATGCTCCCACAGTGCTGTTTGATGGGGAGGCTCCCACAGTGCTGTTTGATGGGGAGATGCTCCCACAGCGCTGTTTGATGGGGAGATGCTCCCACAGCGCTGTTTGATGGGGAGGTGCTCCCACTGTGCTGTTTGATGGGGAGATACTCCCACAGTGCTGTTTGATGGGGAGGCTCCCACAGTGCTGTTTGATGGGGAGATGCTCCCACAGTGCTGTTTGATGGGGAGATGCTCCCACATTGCTGTTTGATGGGGCGGCGCTCCCACAGTGCTGTTTGATGGGGAGATACACCCACAGTGCTGTTTGATGGGGAGATACACCCACAGTGCTGTTTGATGGGGAGATGCTCCCACAGCGCTGTTTGATGGGGAGGTGCTCCCACAGTGCTGTTTGATGGGGAGATACTCCCACAGCGCTGTATGATGGGGAGGTGCTCCCACAGTGCTGTTTGATTGGGAGATACTCCCACAGCGCTGTTTGATGGGGAGATGCTCCCACAGTGCTGTTTGATGGGGGTGATGCTCCAACAGTGCTGTTTGATGGGGAGGCTCCCACAGTGCTGTTTGATGGGGAGAGGCTCCCACAGTGCTGTTTGATGGGGAGATACTCCCACAGTGCTGTTTGATGGGGAGGCTCCCACAGTGCTGTTTGATTGGGAGAGGCTCCCACAGTGCTGTTTGATGGGGAGATACTCCCACAGTGCTGTTTGATGGGGAGGTGCTCCCACAGTGCTGTTTGATTGGGAGAGGCTCCCACAGTGCTGTTTGATGGGGAGATGCTCCCACAGTGCTGTTTGATGGGGACAGGCTCCCACAGCGCTGTTTGATGGGGAGAGGCTCCCACAGCGCTGTTTGATGGGGAGGCTCCCACAGTGCTGTTTGATGGGGGTGATGCTCCCACAGCGCTGTTTGATGGGGAGGCTCCCACAGTGCTGTTTGATGGGGAGAGGCTCCCACAGTGCTGTTTGATGGGGAGAGGCTCCCACAGTGCTGTTTGATGGGGCGACGGTCCCACAGCGCTGTTTGATGGGGAGATGCTCCCACAGCGCTGTTTGATGGGGAGATGCTCCCACAGCGCTGTTTGATGGGGAGATGCTCCCACAGCGCTGTTTGATTGGGAGGCTCCCACAGTGCTGTTTGATGGGGCGACGGTCCCACAGCGCTGTTTGATGGGTAGATGCTCCCACAGTGCTGTTTGATGGGGAGAGGCTCCCACAGTGCTGTTTGATGGGGAGATGCTCCCACAGCGCTGTTTGATGGAGATGCTCCCAGTGCTGTTTGATGGGGAGATACACCCACAGTGCTGTTTGATGGGGAGATGCTCCCGCAGTGCTGTTTGATGTGGAGATGCTCCCACAGTGCTGTTTGATGGGGAGATACTCCCACAGTGCTGTTTGATGGGGAGATGCTCCCACAGCGCTGTTTGATGGGGAGATGCTCCCACAGCGCTGTTTGATGGGGAGAGGCTCCCACAGCGCTGTTTGATGGGGAGATACTCCCACAGTGCTGTTTGATGGGGAGATGCTCCCACAGCGCTGTTTGATGGAGATGCTCCCAGTGCTGTTTGATGGGGAGATACACCCACAGTGCTGTTTGATGGGGAGATGCTCCCGCAGTGCTGTTTGATGTGGAGATGCTCCCACAGTGCTGTTTGATGGGGAGATACTCCCACAGTGCTGTTTGATGGGGAGATGCTCCCACAGCGCTGTTTGATGGGGAGATGCTCCCACAGCGCTGTTTGATGGGGAGGTGCTCCCACAGTGCTGTTTGATGGGGAGGCTCCCACAGTGCTGTTTGATGGGGAGATGCTCCCACAGCGCTGTTTGATGGGGAGGCTCCCACAGTGCTGTTTGATGGGGACAGGCTCCCACAGTGCTGTTTGATGGGGACAGGCTCCCACAGTGCTGTTTGATGGGGAGATACTCCCACAGCGCTGTTTGATGGGGGAGATACTCCCACAGTGCTGTTTGATGGGGAGAGGCTCCCACAGCGCTGTTTGATGGGGAGGTGCTCCCACAGCGCTGTTTGATGGGGAGATACTCCCACAGCGCTGTTTGATGGGGAGAGGCTCCCACAGCGCTGTTTGATGGGGAGAGGCTCCCACAGCGCTGTTTGATGGGGCGACGGTCCCACAGCGCTGTTTGATGGGGCGACGGTCCCACAGTGCTGTTTGATGGGGAGATGCTCCCACAGTGCTGTTTGATGGGGAGGTGCTCCCACAGTGCTGTTTGATGGGGAGATGCTCCCACAGTGCTGTTTGATGGGGAGGCTCCCACAGTGCTGTTTGATGGGGAGATGCTCCCACAGCGCTGTTTGATGGGGAGGTGCTCCCACAGTGCTGTTTGATGGGGAGATACTCCCACAGTGCTGTTTGATGGGGAGGCTCCCACAGTGCTGTTTGATGGGGAGGCTCCCACAGTGCTGTTTGATGGGGAGGCTCCCACAGTGCTGTTTGATGGGGAGATGCTCCCACAGTGCTGTTTGATGGGGAGATGCTCCCACAGCGCTGTTTGATGGGGAGATACACCCACAGTGCTGTTTGATGGGGAGATACACCCACAGTGCTGTTTGATGGGGAGATACTCCCACAGTGCTGTTTGATGGGGAGATGCTCCCACAGCGCTGTTTGATGGGGAGAGGCTCCCACAGCGCTGTTTGATGGGGCGACGGTCCCACAGTGCTGTTTGATGGGGAGATGCTCCCACAGTGCTGTTTGATGGGGAGATGCTCCCACAGCGCTGTTTGATGGGGAGGTGCTCCCACAGTGCTGTTTGATGGGGAGATGCTCCCACAGTGCTGTTTGATGGGGAGATGCTCCCACAGCGCTGTTTGATGGGGAGAGGCTCCCACAGCGCTGTTTGATGGGGCGACGGTCCCACAGTGCTGTTTGATGGGGAGATGCTCCCACAGTGCTGTTTGATGGGGAGATGCTCCCACAGCGCTGTTTGATGGGGAGGTGCTCCCACAGTGCTGTTTGATGGGGAGATGCTCCCACAGTGCTGTTTGATGGGGAGGCTCCCACAGTGCTGTTTGATGGGGAGATGCTCCCACAGCGCTGTTTGATGGGGAGATGCTCCCACAGCGCTGTTTGATGGGGAGGTGCTCCCACTGTGCTGTTTGATGGGGAGATACACCCACAGTGCTGTTTGATGGGGAGATGCTCCCACAGCGCTGTTTGATGGGGAGGTGCTCCCACAGTGCTGTTTGATGGGGAGATACTCCCACAGCGCTGTATGATGGGGAGGTGCTCCCACAGTGCTGTTTGATTGGGAGATACTCCCACAGCGCTGTTTGATGGGGAGATGCTCCCACAGTGCTGTTTGATGGGGGTGATGCTCCCACAGTGCTGTTTGATGGGGAGGTTCCCACAGTGCTGTTTGATGGGGAGAGGCTCCCACAGTGCTGTTTGATGGGGAGATACTCCCACAGTGCTGTTTGATGGGGAGGCTCCCACAGTGCTGTTTGATTGGGAGAGGCTCCCACAGTGCTGTTTGATGGGGAGATACTCCCACAGTGCTGTTTGATGGGGAGGTGCTCCCACAGTGCTGTTTGATTGGGAGAGGCTCCCACAGTGCTGTTTGATGGGGAGATGCTCCCACAGTGCTGTTTGATGGGGACAGGCTCCCACAGCGCTGTTTGATGGGGAGAGGCTCCCACAGCGCTGTTTGATGGGGAGGCTCCCACAGTGCTGTTTGATGGGGGTGATGCTCCCACAGCGCTGTTTGATGGGGAGGCTCCCACAGTGCTGTTTGATGGGGAGAGGCTCCCACAGTGCTGTTTGATGGGGAGAGGCTCCCACAGTGCTGTTTGATGGGGCGACGGTCCCACAGCGCTGTTTGATGGGGAGATGCTCCCACAGCGCTGTTTGATGGGGAGATGCTCCCACAGCGCTGTTTGATGGGGAGATGCTCCCACAGCGCTGTTTGATTGGGAGGCTCCCACAGTGCTGTTTGATGGGGCGACGGTCCCACAGCGCTGTTTGATGGGTAGATGCTCCCACAGTGCTGTTTGATGGGGAGATGCTCCCACAGCGCTGTTTGATGGGGAGATACTCCCACAGTGCTGTTTGATGGGGAGATGCTCCCACAGCGCTGTTTGATGGAGATGCTCCCAGTGCTGTTTGATTGGGAGAGGCTCCCACAGTGCTGTTTGATGGGGAGAGGCTCCCACAGTGCTGTTTGATTGGGAGAGGCTCCCACAGCGCTGTTTGATGGGGAGATGCTCCCACAGTGCTGTTTGATGGGGAGAGGCTCCCACAGCGCTGTTTGATGGGGAGATACTCCCACAGTGCTGTTTGATGGGGAGATGCTCCCACAGCGCTGTTTGATGGAGATGCTCCCAGTGCTGTTTGATGGGGAGATACACCCACAGTGCTGTTTGATGGGGAGATGCTCCCGCAGTGCTGTTTGATGGGGAGATGCTCCCACAGTGCTGTTTGATGGGGAGATACTCCCACAGTGCTGTTTGATGGGGAGATGCTCCCACAGCGCTGTTTGATGGGGAGATGCTCCCACAGCGCTGTTTGATGGGGAGGTGCTCCCACAGTGCTGTTTGATGGGGAGGCTCCCACAGTGCTGTTTGATGGGGAGATGCTCCCACAGCGCTGTTTGATGGGGAGGCTCCCACAGTGCTGTTTGATGGGGACAGGCTCCCACAGTGCTGTTTGATGGGGACAGGCTCCCACAGTGCTGTTTGATGGGGAGATACTCCCACAGCGCTGTTTGATGGGGGAGATACTCCCACAGTGCTGTTTGATGGGGAGAGGCTCCCACAGCGCTGTTTGATGGGGAGGTGCTCCCACAGCGCTGTTTGATGGGGAGATACTCCCACAGTGCTGTTTGATGGGGACAGGCTCCCACAGTGCTGTTTGATGGGGACAGGCTCCCACAGTGCTGTTTGATGGGGAGAGGCTCCCACAGTGCTGTTTGATGGGG
The DNA here is from genome assembly GCF_902713615.1 of Scyliorhinus canicula. Classification (NCBI taxonomy): domain Eukaryota; kingdom Metazoa; phylum Chordata; class Chondrichthyes; order Carcharhiniformes; family Scyliorhinidae; genus Scyliorhinus; species Scyliorhinus canicula. Next base: position 22,416,724 of record NC_052168.1, on the reverse strand, counting down.
AGAGGCTCCCACAGTGCTGTTTGATGGGGAGAGGCTCCCACAGTGCTGTTTGATGGGGAGATGCTCCCACAGTGCTGTTTGATGGGGAGATGCTCCCACAGTGCTGTTTGATGGGTGATTTGAAGTTGTTGGGTGGTCTCACACGCTGAGGTGCTGAGAAATAAATTGAATTTAATCCCCCCACCCTTTCAGGCAGAGCATTCCAAATCAGGACAACAATGTTAATCAAAAAACCTTTTCCATCTTGTTCTTTTTGCCAGTCCTGGTCAGTGTCAAGTTGCTGATGATACCTCTGATACCTTGCTCGAGGATTGCCTCCAGCTTGGCACAATGCTGTCTGCAGTGTAATAATTGTGTGACTAACCTGTGATTAGTTGAAAGTATTCTACATTCTCTTTTTGGAAATAAATTTAGAGTACCCAATTTATTTTTTCCAATTAAGGGGCAATTTAGCGTGGCCAATCCACCTACCCTGCCCACCTTTGGGTTGTGGGGGTGAGACCCACGCAAACACGGGGAGAATGTGCAAACCCCCTGCGCCATCGTACTGCCCTCTACATTTTCTAACTATGCTCCAGTTTTCCTCCAGACTTCCAAGCAGGCAAAGTTTCGGAAGGTAAGTGGATTGCCATCCAGGTGGAATCCTGTTTTTCCTTCCTCTTTCCCCAGCGCAGGAATCCTGAACCCAGCTTGTGGCGCAGCTGACTCTGATCTGGAATGAGTTGATGGTTTTGTAGAGAATTCCAAAACCGCTCAAGACCCATAATAACTGCAGTTCCCACCTTAACTGGCCTTGGCTCCTGACTTCCCTGCTAACCTGACCTTTAAGCTGTTGCCTGTGTCGCGATTATATTTGCTGTGATTTCCGCGGACAGTGCAGAACCTGACCCTTTGTAGCTCATATTATACTAGCCTCATTGTGCACTTTCCATAATCATTTTCTTTTTCTCCTCTTGTAGCTCGCCCTGGGCTGTGGCGCCCGGAGGTACCATCTCTCCATCGTGTGCAGGCGAGCTAAAGTATCTATGAGTCGCTTCGAGCCCAACGAGTACATCGATTATAAGACACTGCAGAAGAACCTCGACATAATTCGCAAAAGGTACATGGAAACGCTGTTCAGAGATCTGCAGAGATAGCATAGAAACATTTCAAAGGAGGTTGGATAAGTAGATGAAAAAAGGAATATACAGATAAATTGATTGGATTACATGAATCGGGGTTGGGAGGAGGCCTGTGCAGACCACTGACATAGACCTAATGGGAAAACTCGAGATGCAGTTTAGATAGCACCTCTGGCGAGAGAAATACCATTAACGATTAGTGTCTGTATGCCTTCTCTTCAGAGTTGACATTGTCGACTGCAAATGCTTATACTTTCACATACCAGCAGACTGGAACCTGCGATCCAAAGGCCTGTATGAAGATCGCATTTTGTCACAATTAGGCTTCAAGTGAAGTTACTGTGAAAAGCCCCTAGTCGCCACATTCCAGCGCCTGTTCAGGGAGACTGGTACGGGAGGCTGTACCTAACTGGCCACACTTCTAGTTACAGCTGTAAGGGCACACGCTGGGTATGAATTGGGAAACTACTTTATCTTGCCAAGATCAATGTCAGAGAGTCTCCACTGTGATAGTCACAGGGAGCTCTCACTCTCTCACTCTCTCACTCTCTCACTCTCTCACTCTCTCACTCTCTCACTCTCTCACTCTCTCACTCTCTCACTCTCTCACTCTCTCACACTCTCACTCTCTCACTCTCTCACTCTCTCACACTCTCTCACACTCTCACACTCTCACACTCTCACACTCTCACACTCTCACACTCTCACACTCTCACACTCTCACACTCTCACACTCTCACACTCTCACACTCTCACACTCTCACACTCTCACACTCTCACACTCTCACACTCTCACACTCTCCTCCTCTCTCCTTCTCCTCCTCTCTCCTTCTCCTCCTCTCTCCTTCTCCTCCTCTCTCCTTCTCCTCCTCTCTCCTCTCTCCTTCTCCTCCTCTCTCCTTCTCCTCCTCTCTCCTTCTCTTCTTCTCCTCTCTTCTCTTCTTCTCCTCTCTTCTCCTCTCTTCTCCTCTTCTCCTCTCTCTTCTCCTCTCTCTTCTCCTCTCTCTTCTCCTCTCTCTTCTCCTCTCTCTTCTCCTCTCTCTTCTCCTCTCTCTTCTCCTCTCTCTTCTCCTCTCTCTTCTCCTCTCTCTTCTCCTCTCTCTTCTCCTCTCTCTTCTCCTCTCTCTTCTCCTCTCTCTTCTCCTCTCTCTTCTCCTCTCTCTTCTCCTCTCTCTTCTCCTCTCTCTTCTCCTCTCTCTTCTCCTCTCTCTTCTCCTCTCTCTTCTCCTCTCTCTTCTCCTCTCTCTTCTCCTCTCTCTTCTCCTCTCTCTTCTCCTCTCTCTTCTCCTCTCTCTTCTCCTCTCTCTTCTCCTCTCTCTTCTCCTCTCTCTTCTCCTCTCTCTTCTCCTCTCTCTTCTCCTCTCTCTTCTCCTCTCTCTCTTCTCCTCTCTCTTCTCCTCTCTCTTCTCCTCTCTCTTCTCCTCTCTCTTCTCCTCTCTCTTCTCCTCTCTCTTCTCCTCTCTCTTCTCCTCTCTCTTCTCCTCTCTCTTCTCCTCTCTCTTCTCCTCTCTCTTCTCCTCTCTCTTCTCCTCTCTCTTCTCCTCTCTCTTCTCCTCTCTCTTCTCCTCTCTCTTCTCCTCTCTCTTCTCCTCTCTCTTCTCCTCTCTCTTCTCCTCTCTCTTCTCCTCTCTCTTCTCCTCTCTCTTCTCCTCTCTCTTCTCCTCTCTCTTCTCCTCTCTCTTCTATTGAAAATAGTTCAATTTCTTAGATTCTTCTGACAAATTTTCTTGATAAAACATCAGTATAAATCGACATTTATGAACAAGGTTCATTCCTGGGTGTGATTAACAGTAAAATATAATCACTAATTATTTGCAAACACGCTGGTGACTTGTCAGGATGGACATCCGAGTGAATCTCTTCTCCTCTCTCCTCTCTCTTATCTATTAAGATCCCAGACCAGACTCCTACAGTGGCTCGGATACAGAACAGAAACCCCAATATTTTATTTTAATTTTTTAAGACTGCGATGAGAGGATACTTCGCTCCAGGAGTGATTACGTGCAAAATAGGGATATGGTATATTGAACAAACTTTATTACTGACACAGTATTAAAATATATTTACATCACACAAGAAAATAGCTACAATCACCCTTGCAACAATGCTGATCAATACAGTGACCCTTAACTGCTACCTTTATTCCCACTCAAACATTTAAAAAAATCATCTCCGCTCTCAATCCACTCATAAACACAGTTGGCACTCAGGAATTCTCAGAATTCGTTTTACAGAGATGTCTGGATAGTCTACTTCAAGAACGAGAGATCTTTAAAGAAAAGACCTGAGTCCTGTCAGAACCATCCAGAAACTCTGGCTGTATTTCAGGATCTGCTGCAGCTTTTTTCAGCTCACCTATTCACACTCTTCAGAACTGTTTGGGAAATAAACTGCTAATCTCTCATTAGACATATCTTTTTTAACTGAAATGAAACGTTTGACTTCTCTCATCTCCAACTAACTCAACTAACACTGCCTTTCTGCTATATGCCTGATACCGTAGCTCCTCCCATTAACCACATCATCTTACCAAGTTGAAATCTAATTAACTCCACAGGGAACCCCCTTAATCCAAACAAAATTGCATTAGCCCGAGCTTTCTACAATGCCTTAATTGCTCCCTTGGCTCCCAAAACATACTGGCCTTTTGAACCACGATTATTTAAAAACATGACTGCAGAAGTCACACATACTCTATCCCAGACTTTTAACCCTTACTGCACCAAACCTACAATGCAGGATATCTGAAATTCCTTTTTAAAAATGTTTTTATTGGGTTTTCACATTTTGTATTTCTCAACTCCTATGTTATATGTCACACTTTACATAACCGCGCTGACCGAGGGTGGGGGGAGGGACAAACAAAACAACATAAAAGGAGCCAGAAATAAAAGGTAAAATGGCGGGCAGATGTCAGTACATTTATACCCAATTGCTTTCCTTCCTGCTGTGGCCGTGCCCCCCCCCCCCCCCCCCCCCCCCCCCCAAACAGCATACCTTTGTGGCAGTTCCCAGTTTGGCCAGGGTGTGTATTTACAGCTATCTATCTACAGTTTTAGTCCCTTGCCCCTCTCAATTTCCTTGTGTCCCCCCGCTCTGTTGGTTAGCCCATTGTTGTTGGCGATAGTAGAGGGAAGAATGATGATTTAAGCTATTGGAATTGAGGCCAGGTGTCCCTGGAGAGGGAACATGCAGTGTCCACTGGCACCCTCGAGACATTCCATACCCATTGGGTGCCGCAGGGGCTAGGGTATCTTATTGACCCCTCTAATATGGGTGGCATGGTGGTTAGCACTGCTGCCTCACAGTGCCAGATACCCGAGTTGAATTCCAACAGCGGCTCACTGTCTGTGTGGAGTCTGCACGTTCTCCCCGTTTCTGCGTGGGTTTCCTCCGGATGCTCCGGTTTCCTCCCACAGTCCAAAGTTGTGCAGGTTTAGTGGACTGGCTGTGATAAAACTACCCCTCGGTGTCTAGGGATGTTGCTGCAATGGGGCAGGAGAGTGGACTGGGTAGGGTGCTCTTTCAGAGGGTCGGTGCAGATGTGATGGGCCAAATGGCCTCCTTCTGCACTGTAGGAATTCTATAGTTTTATTCCATAATCACATTTTTGTTTGATATTTTAAGTCTCATTTGTTATTCGCTTTTTGTTTAAATCCCTTTAAGTCCCCACAATTTATTTGATTTAGCTCAATTGGTTATTTATGTTGATCAAAATAGTTGGAATTGGTTTAACATATGTCTGTCGGACAGGCCCATGTCCAATGGAGGGTTCAAATTAATTTGTCAGGTGTATGGAAACAGGGTAGTATTATCAGAGAGGAATACAATGATGCATAGAATAATGGAGCGATAGTCAGCACTGGAAAAGGAAATAGTACGTTATTAGGCGGGTTCGGAGTAAGGGAGGAAGTAATGAAGATAAATCCGGATTACTCTTCATGTATATGAATGCACGGAGTGTGGTAAATAAGGTTGTTGAGTTAACAGGTGCAGATTGACCTGTGGAAATATGATATTGCAAAGATTTGGCTCAAAGGTGTTCAGAAAAGATAGGAAAGTGGGAGTGATAGTGGTACTGATGAAGGACAATATTGCAGTGCTGGAGAGAAAGGATGTGGTGGGGGAAGGTGGCCAAGGACAGAAGCTATTTGGCTCAAGGTAAGGAACATAAAACGGTCCAGTTGCATTGCTTGGTGTCGTCAATAAGTCATAAGATACTAAAGAACATATTTGCAATTTCAGAGAGGCACAATAATTATAGAGTAGTTTAAAAAAAATTAATTTGGAGTATCCAATTAATTTTTTCCAATTATGGGGCAATTTAGCGTGGCCAATCCACCTACCCTGCACATCTTTGGGTTGTGGGGCAGAGAGGGGGGGGGGGGGGGGGGGGGGGGTCAGGCGCGAGGAGTGGGAGCACGCGGGGAGAGAGGGAGGAGTGTGAGGACGGGGAAGCACCCAGGGAGGAGGGGGTGTTCAGGGGATAGGGGGGAGATGGAGCGCACAGGGAGGGGGAGCGCGCAGGCACGAGAGAGGGAGAGGAAGCGCATGGGAAGGATGCAGAGCATGCGGGGAGAGGGAGGAGGGGGAGCGCGTAGGGAGGGTGAGAGAGAGGGAGGCGGGGAGCGCGCGGGCACGAGTGAGGGGCGAGTGCGAGAGAGAGTGGGGATTATACCACGTGCGAGAGAGAGGAGTGTCTGTGTGCTGCATGCATGTGGCGCAAGTGGAGCTTTTGAGCCAAACCAGCAGCAATGAAATCAGTAAGAAGTCTGACAACACCAGGTTAAAGTCCAACAGGTTTGTTTGGAATCATTAGCTTTCGAAGCACAGTTCCTTCCTCGGGTGAAGGAGCATTCATCTGATGAAGGAGCTATACTCCGAAAAGTTAGTGATTTGAAACAAACCTGTTGAAGTTTAACCTGGTGTTGTAAGACTTCTTGCTGTGCTCACCCCAGTCCAACGCCGGCATCTCCACATCCCAAATAAAATTGGAAAGGGGTAATTCAGTATTGTTTGAATAAGAGACTTTTTCAATTTTAATAAATGTAGACATCCAAACACTTTAAATTTGTTTTTGTACATTTGTACCTATGCGCAAAAACAATGTTTTGTGGTTTAACTCTTCACCATCAGAAGAACGTTTCTTGCCGGTTCCGTCAGTTGGGAGGAAGGGTCCGGTGGCTGGAAACCTTCCTCTGGGTGTTTCCCTGCTCAAGTCTCCGACCAACAGCCATGTGTCAGAAGCATTACCAGTTGAGCCACGTTGGCATGTCCCTGCCTGCCCAATCAGTCTAGACATGCCCAAGAGAAAGACAAACATTACCTCAACCGAAACGTAGCAGGTTCAACCATTGGACAAGCGAAACGCAAACGGTAACACAGTCATCTCTGACTTGTATAGTTGTGGGCTCCAGGTTTCGCTCCCAACCCGAACATAGGCTCTGGAGCTGCGGATGGACTCACTTTGGAGCATCCACAATGCTGAGGAGGCCGTGGATAGCACGTTTAGCGAGTTGGTCACACCGCAGGTGAAGGTTACTGAGGGAGATAGCAAATGGGTGACCAAAAGACAGAGCAAGAGTAGGAAGGCAGTGCAGGTGTCCCCTGCGGTCATCTCCCTGCAAAACAGACATACCGCTTTGGATACTGTTGGGGGAGATGGCTCACCAGGGGAAGGCAGCAGCAAGGTTCATGGCACCGTGGCTGGCTCTGCTGTGCAGCAGGGCAGGAAGAAAAATGGCAGGGCTGTAGTGATAGGGGACTCAATCGTAAGGGGAATAGACAGGTGGTTCTGCGGACACAATCGAGACTTCAGGATGGTATGTTGCCTCCCTGGTGCAAGGGTCAAGGATGTCTCGGAGCGGCTGCAGGACATTCTTTGGGGGGGGGGGGTGAACAGCCAGCTGTTGTGGTGCACAACGATATAGGTAAAAAACGGGATGAGGTCCTACAAGCTGAATTCAGGGAGTTAGGAGTTAAACTAAAAAGTAGGACCTCAAAGGTAGTAATCTCAGGATTGCTACCAGTGCCACAAGCTAGTCAGAGTAGGAATGTCAGGATAGATAGGATGAATGCGTGGCTCGCGAGATGGTGCAAGAGGGAGGGATTCAAATTCCTGGGACATTGGGACCGGTTCTGGGGGAGGTGGGACCAGTACAAACCGGACGGTCTGCACCTGGGCAGGACTGGAACCGATGTCCTGGGGGGGGGTTTGCTAGAGCTGTTGGGGAGGGTTTAAACTAATGTGGCAGGGGGATGGGAGCCGATGCAGGAAGTTGGAAGGTAGTAAAACAGGGACAGAAGCAAAAGGAAGTAAGTGCAAGGCAGAGAAGACATAGTCAAACATCAAAAAGGGCGACAGTACAAGGTACAGTGACTGAGGGGAGCTCAGTGAATTGGCCCAGTAATACAAAAAGGAATAAAACTGGAGATGTTAAGATTCAAAACAGATAAAAAAAACCAACATAAGTGTACTTTACCTGAATGCTCGTAGTATTCAGAATAAAGTAAATTAGTTGATGGCATAAATCATCGTAAATGACTATGATTTAGTGGCCATTACTGAAACATGGTTAAAGGATGGTCACGACTGGGAGTTAAATATCCGAGGGTATCAAACTATTCGGAAGGACAGACTGGATGGTAAGGGAGGTGGTGTAGCTCTGTTATTTAAGGATGACATCCGGGCAATAGTAAGGGATGACATCGGTGCTATGGAGGATAAGGTTGAATCCATTTGGGTAGAAATCAGGAATAGTAAGGCGAAAAGGTCACTGGTAGGAGTAGTCTATCGGCGACCAAATAGTAACGTTATGGTGGGGCAGGCAATAAACAAAGAAATAACTGATGCATGTAGAAATGGTACAGCAGTTATCATGGGGGATTTTAATCTACATGTCGATTGGTTTAACCACGTTGGTCAAGGCAACCTTGAGGAGGAGTTTATAGAATGTATCCGCGATAGTTTCCTAGAACAGTATGTAATGGAACCTACGAGGGAACAAGTGGTCCTAGAGCTTGTCCTGTGTAATGAGACAGGATCGATTCATGATCTCATAGTTAGGGATCCTCTCGGAAGGAGCGATCACAGTATGGTGGAATTTAAAATACAGATGGAGGATGAGACGGTAAAATCAAATATTAGTGTTTTGTGTTTAAACAAAGGAGATTACAATGGGATGAGAGAAGAATTAGCTAAGGTAGACTGGGAGCAAAGACTTTATGGTGGAACAGTTGAGGAACAGTGGAGAACCTTCCAAGCGATTTTTCACAGTGCTCAGCAAAGGTTTATACCAACAAAAAGAAAGGACGGTAGAAAGAGGGAAAATCAACCGTGGATATCTAAGGAAATAAGGGAGAGTATCAAATTGAAGGAAAAAGCATATAAAGTGGCAAAGATTGGTGGGAGACTAGAGGACTGGGAAATCTTTAGGGGTCAACAGAAAGCTACTAAAAAAGCTATAACGAAGAGTAAGATAGTGTATGAGAGTAAACTTGCTCAGAATATAAAAACAGACAGTAAAAGTTTTTACAAATATATAAAACAAAAAAGAGTGGCTCAGGTAAATATTGGTCCTTTAGAAGATGAGAAGGGAGTTTTAATAATGGGAGATGAGGAAATGACTCAACAGGTATGAGATTCTTGCTCCTGTGCAGATGAGGAAAAGGGCTGCGGACAGGATGAGCCAGCTGACCATGTCACCATGGTGCAAAAGGCCATTCAAGAGGGGGGAGCAAAAAGACAAGTAGTTGTTAGAGGGGATTCTATAATTAGAGGGACAGATAGTATCCTTTGCAAGCCGGATAGGGAGTCCTGCCTGCCCGGTGCCAAGGTGCGGGACATCTCCGACCGGCTTGAAAGGATACTGGAGCGGGAGGGTGAGGATCCAGTTGTTGTTGTCCATGTTGGGACTAACAACATAGGCTAGGGTGGAGGACCTATTTGGGGATTGTCAAGCACTAGGAAGGAAATTGAAGAACAGGTCCTCGAGGGTCATAATCTCCGGATTACTGCCCGAGCCACGTGCTAATTGGCATAGGGATAAGAAAGTTAGGTAAGTAAACACGTGGCTAAGGGATTGGTGTGGGAAAGAGGGATTCCATTTCATGGGGCATTGGCACCAGTTTTGGAACCGGGGGGATCTGTACCGTTGGGACGGTCTCCACCTGAACCGATCTGGAACCAGTGTTCTAGCGAAAAGGATAAATAGGGTGGTCAGTAGGACTTTAAACTTCTGAGTCGGGGGGAAGGGAAAGGTAACGCGACAGGGAGTAGGGAGTTAAGTGGAAGGATAAGCAGCAGGTTATCATGTGTGCAGGTGGGTTTAAGTTCAAGGCAGACTAGGAATGAAGCAAAAAGAAAGGATAACTTGGGACATCTCATGATGTCCAATTTATCTAATAATGATAAGAAAGTCAGCATTAAGGCACTTTACCTGAATGCTCATAGCATTCGTAACAAAGTTGCTGAATTAACGGCACAAATCATTGCGAATGAATATGAGTTGATAGCCATTACGGAGACATGGTTGCGGGATGGTCACGACTGGGAGTTAAATATCCAGGGGTACCACACGTTTCGGAGGGATAGACAGGTATGTGAGGGAGGTGGAGTAGCACTAATAATCAAGGACGACATCAGGGTGGCATTGAGGGATGATATAGGTTCTATGGAGAATGAGGTTGAATCTATTTGGGTAGAAATTAGAAATTCTCAGAAGAAAAAGACACTGATAGGCGTAGTCTATAGGCCACCAAACAATAGCATCACACTAAGACGGGCAGTAAATGAAGAGATAACTAATGCCTGTGAAAAGGGTACAGCAGTTATCATGGAAGATTTTAATCTTTATATAGATTGGTCAAATCAGCTCGGTCAGGGTAGCCTTGAAGAGGAGTTTGTTGAATGTATCCGGGATAGTTTTCTGGAACAATATGTAATGGAACCGACGAGAGAGCAAGCTATCTTAGATCTGGTCCTGTGTAATGAGGCAGGAATAATTAATGACATCATCGTTAGGGATCCTCTTGGGAGGAGTGATCACAGCATGGTTGAATTTAGTATACAGATGGAGAGTGTGATGATAGAATCCAATACCAGGGCCCTATGCTTGAACAAAGGGGACCACGATAGAATGAGGAAGGATCTCGCTAAAGTAGACTGGAAACAAATATTTTATGGTAGGACAGTTGAGGAGCAGTGGAGTACTTTCAAAGAAATCTTTCATAATGCTCAACAAAAGTATATTCCAGTGAGAAGGAAAAAATGCAAGAAAAGAGGTAATCTACCATGGGTGTCTAAGGAGATGCATGAGGCTGTCAAATTGAAAGAGAAGGCTTACAAAGTGGCCAAGATCAGGGGGAAACTAGAAAATTGGGAAAACTTTAGGGTCAGCAGAAAGCCACGAAAAGAGCCATAAAGAAAAGTAAGATAGAACACGAAAAAAATTGGCACAGAATATAAGGACAGATAGCAAAAGTTTTTATAATTATAGAAAACTAAAAAGAGTGGCTAAAGTAAACATTGGTCCGTTAGAGGATGAGAGTGGTCATTTAGTTATGGGATATGATGAAATGGCGGAGGTATTGAACAAATATTTTGTATCGGTCTTCACAGTGGAGGGCACTAATAACATGCCAGCAATTGACCGAGAGAAGAAGGTAGGTGAGGACCTGGAAACCATTACTATCACGAAAGTGTTGGGCAAGCTAATGGAGCTCAGGATAGATAAGTCTCCTGGCCCTGATGGAATGCATCCCAGGGTACTGAAAGAGATGGCTGGAGTAATAGCAGATGCACTGGCGGTAATTTTCCAAAATTCGCTGAACACTGGGGCAGTCCCAGAGGATTCCTGCCTCATTGGAAAACAGCAAATGTGACGCCACTGTTTAAAAAGGGAAGTAGACAAAAGATGGGGAATTATAGACTGGTTAGCTTAACCTCTGTCGTGGGGAAGGTGCTTGAGTCTATTATCAAGAAAGAGATAGGAGGGCACCTCGATAGAAATTGTCCCATTGAACGGACGCAGCATGGATTCATGGAGGGCAGGTCATGCTTGACGAATCTCTTGGAATTCTATGAAGACATTTCGACGAGGTAGACAAAGGGGACCCAGTGGATGTGGTGTACCTAGATTTCCAAAAGGCCTTTGACAAGGTACCGCACAAGAGGCTGCTGCACAAGATAAGGATGCATGGTGTTAAGGGTAGAGTACTAGCATGGATAGAGGATTGGTTGCCTAACAGGAAACAAAGAGTGGGAATAAATGAGTGATATTCTGGCTGGCAATCAGTGACGAGTGGCGTGCCTCAGGGATCGGTGTTGGGACCACAATTATTTACAATTTATATAGACGATTTGGAGTTGGGAACTACGTGTAAGGTATCCAAGTTTGCAGATGACACGAAGGTGTGTGGCAGAGCAAAGTGTACTGAGGACTGTAAAACCTTACAGAGGAACATTGACACATTGAGTGAGTGGGCAAAGGTCTGGCAGATGGAGTATAATGTCAATAAGTGTGAAGTCGTGCATTTTGGTAGGAGTAACAATAGAACAGATTATTACTTAAATGGTAAAAAGCTGCAGCATGCTGCTATGCAGAGGGACCTGGGTGTACTTGTGCATGAGTCACAGAAGGTTGGTCTGCAGGTGCAACAAGTAATTAGGACGGCAAATGGAATTTTGTCCTTCATTGCGAAGGGGATTGAGTTTAAAAGTAGAGAGGTAATGTTGCAGTTGTACAAGGTGCTGGTGAGGCCACACCTGGAGTACTGTGTGCAGTTTTGGTCTCCACACTTGAGAAAGGATGTGCTAGCACTGGAGGGGGTGCAGAGAAGGTTCACTAGGCTGATTCCGGAGTTGAGGGGGTTATCGTATGAGGAGAGGCTGAGTAGATTGGGATTATATTCACTGGAATTCAGAAGGTTGAGGGGGGAATCTAATAGAAACATATAAAATTTTCAAGGGAATGGATAAGATAGAAGTAGAAAGGATATTCCACTGGTAGGTGAAAGTAGGACAAGAGGGCATAGCCTCAAGATTAGGGGGGTCAGATTTAGGACTGAATCAAGGAGGAACTTCTTCACTCAGAGGGTGGTTAAAGTATGGAATTCAAGGGCAGCACGGTGACGCGGTGATTAGCACTGTAGTCTCACGGCGCCGAGGTCCCAGGTTCGATCCCGGCTCTGGGTCACTGTCCGTGTGGAGTTTGCACATTTTCCCCGTGTTTGCGTGGGTTTCGCCCCCACAACCCAAAAGATGTGCAAGGTAGGTGGATTGAACACGGTAAATTGCCCCTTAAATTGGAAAAAATGAATTGGGTACTCTAAATTTTTTTTTAAAGTATGGAATTCCCTACCAAAAGGAGTAGTAGACACTACTTCATTGAATATATTTAAAGATAGGGTAGATGTTTCTTTGAAAAATAAAGGAATTACGCGATATGGCGAGAATGCGGGTAAGTGGTTCTGAGACCACGAATAGATCAGCCATGATCTTATAGAATGGCGGAGCAGGCTCGAAGGGCCGGACGGTCTACTTCTGCTCCTAGTTCTTATGTTCTTAACTTCGGTAGTAGGGAAGATGCTGGAATCTATCATCAAGGAAGAAATAGCGAGGCATCTGGATAGAAATTGTCCCATTGGGCAGACGCAGCATGGGTTCATAAAGGCCAGGTTGTGCCTAACTAATTTAGTGGAATTTTTTGAGGACATTACCAGTGCAGTAGATAACGGGGAGCCAATGGATGTGGTATATCTGGATTTCCAGAAAGCTTTTGACAAGGTGCCACACAAAAGGTTGCTGCATAAGATACAGATGCACGGCATTAAGGGTAAAGTAGTAGCATGGATAGAGGATTGGTTAATTAATAGAAAGCAAAGAGTGGGGATTAATGGGTGTTTCTCTGGTTGGCAATCAGTAGCTAGTGGTGTCCCTCAGGGATCCGTGTTGGGCCCACAATTGTTCACAATTTACATAGATGTTTTGGAGTTGGGGACCAAGGTCAATGTGTCCAAGTTTGCAGATGACACTAAGATGAGTGGTAAAGCGAAACGTGCAGAGGATACTGGAAGTCTGCAGAGGGGTTTGGATAGGTTAAGGGAATGGGCTAGGGGGTCTGGCAGATGGAATACAATGTTGACAAATGTGAGGTTATCCATTTTGGTAGGAATAACAGCAAACGGGATTATTATTTAAACAATAAAATATTAAAGCATGCCGCTGTGCAGAGAGACTTAGGTGTGCTAGTGCACCCCCAGTCCAACGCCGGCATCTCCACATCTAGTGCATGAGTCACAGAAAGTTGGTTTACAGGTGCAACAGGTGATTAAGAAGGCAAATGGAATTTTGTCCTTCATTGCTAGAGGGATGGAGTTTAAGACTAGGGAGGTTATGTTGCAATTGTATAAGGTGTTAGTGAGGCCACACCTGGAGTATTGTGTTCAGTTTTGGTCTCCTTACTTGAGAAAGGACGTACTGGCACTGGAGGGTGTGCAGAGGAGATTCACTAGGTTAATCCCAGAGCTGAAGGGGTTGGATTAAGAGGAGAGGTTGAGTAGACTGGGACTGTACTCGTTGGAATTTAGAAGGATGAGGAGGGATCTTATAGAAACATTTAAAAATGATGAAGGGAATGGATAGGATAGATGCGGGCAGGTTGTTTCCACTGGCGGGTGAAAGCAGAACTAGGGGGCATAGTCCTAAATCTACTTCCCCTTTTTTTGAGGCTGAGTTTGGGAGGAACTTCTTCACCCAAAGGGTTGTGAATCTATGGAATTCCTTGCCCAGTGAATCAGTTGAGGCTCCTTTATTAAATGTTTTTAAGGTAAAGATAGATAGTTTTTTGAAGAATAAAGGGATTAAGGGTTATGGTGTTCGGGCCGGAAAGTGGAGCTGAGTCCACAAAAGATCAGCCATGATCTCATTGAATGGCGGAGCAGGCTCGAGGGGCCAGATGGCCGACTCCTGCTCCTAGTTCTATTCTTATGTTCTTACATGACAAGTGCTGACCTTCCAGCCCCATTTTAACGGAGAGCTACATTGTCAGAGGTGTCATCTCTTGGATGAAACATTAAATCTTCTACCTATGCAGATGGATGCAAAAGGCCCAATGGTACTGTTGCTGTTGTCTACTGTAACTTCAGCTAGGTACTTCAGACCTTGTCATTTCTGGATTTTTATATTTTCTGAACTATAGAATAATGGTAGAATGCCTAAATCACAAGTATGTGAACTAGAAAACACCGTAGACATAAACATTTACCTCAAAGATAAAACATTATAGATAAAAATAGCTTTACTTATCCAAATTAGGGCAGCACGGTAGCATTGTGGTTAGCACAATTGCTTCACAGCTCCAGGGTCCCAGGTTCGATTCCAGCTTGGGTCACTGTCTGTGCGGAGTCTGCACATCCTCCCCGTGTGTGCGTGGGTTTCCTCCGGGTGCTCCGGTTTCCTCCCACAGTCCAAAGATGTGCAGGTTAGGTGGATTGGCCATGCTAAATTGCCCTTAGTGTCCAAATTTGCCCTTAGTGTTGGGTGGGGTTACTGGGTTATGGGGATAGGGTGGAGGTATTGACCTTGGGTAGGATGCTCTTTCCAAGAGCCGGTGCAGACTCGATGGGCTGAATGACCTCCTTCTGCATGTAAATTCTATAATAACCAAAGTAGACTTTAATTGGTTGTCTAAATGAATTCTTGACCTTTATTCTGCCATTCACACTTACTCTGGACCAACATTTTTCCTTTTAATAGCACCATTACCACTCCTGTTCTATACATTGCCACTCAATTTCCCCTGCCCGCCACATATACCCTGACCTAATTTGTTCCGCCTGCCCCTCCCCCCTTTCTGAACAGCTTATTCCTACTCCATTCTGAAGAAAAATCACATTGGACTCAATTCCTCGGTTTGTCTCTCCGCAGATGTTGTCAGACCTGCTGTTTCCCTCCAGCACTTACTATTTCAGACCTCTGGCATCCGCAGAACTTTGCATTTATCTAATTTAATGTTTGAGGGACGCACCTTGTGTGTGAATTGGCTGGCTTCTTTGTCTCCATACTTACAGTTGCTGTACTTGGAGCGTATTGGGCTGTGAAGCAGGGTGGGTGGTCCGTCTTTCAATGTACTGGTGCCAGTCACTGGAAGGTCCCTGGGGCCAGAGCAAAATTAATTAAAACTTGCATACGTTTCCGGTATTAAAATCTATAATGGAAACCAGCCTTGTAAACTTGTTGAACGTGTTGTAATTGCACCCTTTCACTGCAAAATAGGCAGTTTTCCATTTTTGTTGTCTTTTTATGAAAAAACATAGGACATACATAAATACGCAATACATAGACACCAGTTTGGGGCAGTGGTTAGCACTGCTACCTCAGGGCGCCGAGGACCCGGGTTCGATCACCGGCCCTGGGTCACCGTAAATGTGGAGGTTGCACATTCTCCCCGTGTCTGCGAGGGTCTCGCCCCCACAACCCAAAGATGTGCAGGATAACTGAATTGGCCATGCTAAATTGCCCTTTAATTGGGAAAAAAAGAATTGGGCACGCTAAATTGAAAAATAAATAAATACATAGACACCGGCATAGGGTGAAGCATACGGAATGTAGTGCTGCTCAGGAGAGAAGATGTGTGAAGAGATCAGTTCCGCCCGTAAGAGGGTCATTCAGGAGCCTGGTTACGGCAGGGAAGAAGCTGTTTTTGAACCTGTTGGTGCATGTTCTCAGACTTTTGTTTAAATGCAACACCTGAAGAGTAAGGAATGTATGACTCGATCATATAAACTGACTAATGATTGCATGCTGTGGTCTATTAACCTCCTGCTCTCTAACCCTGCTTGATCTGAGGACCATACTTCAAAGAATCCCAACAATGCCAGAGGGAGGCCATTCGGTCCATCGAGTTTGCACCGACCATTTGAAAGACCACCCAATCTGGGCAGCACGGTAGCATGGTGGTTAGCATAAATGCTTCACAGATCCGGGGTCCCAGGTTCGATTCCCGGCTGGGTCACTGTCTATGCGGAGTCTGCACGTCCTCCCCGTGTGTGCGTGGGTTTCTTCCGGGTGCTCCGGTTTCCTCCCACAGTCCAAAAATGTGCGGGTTAGGTGGATTGGCCATGCTAAATTGCCCGTAGTGTCCTAAAACAAAAAATAAGGTTAATGGGGGTTGTTGGGTTACTGGTATAGGGTGGATACGTGGGTTTGAGTAGGGTGATCATTGCTCGGCACAACATCGAGGGCCGAAGGGCCTGTTCTATGCTGTACTGTTCTATGCTCTATGCAATACGGACCCAATCACCGCCCTATCCCTGTAACCACACCTAACCTTTGGACACTAAGGGCAATTAAGCATGGCCAGTCCACCTAACCTACACATCTTTGGACACAGTCACAGAGTTTTACAGCACAGAAAGAGGCCCTTCGGCCCATCGTGTCTGCGCCAACCAATCTGTTCGAATCCCATTTCCCAGCACTTAGTCCGTGGTCTTGTATGCTCTGGAATTTCAAATGCTCATCTAAATGCTTCGGAAATGTTGAGGGTTCCCATCTCCACCACCCTTTCAGGCAGCGAGTTCCAGATCCCCATCACTCTGGGTGCAAACGTTTTTCCTCAAACCTCCTCGCTTCCTGCTTCCCACCTTTAAGTCTATGGCCCCCCTGGTTATTGGGTGAGGTTTCTTCCTATCTACCCCGTGTATGTCCCTCAATTTTGTACACCTCAATCAGGTGTGGAGGAAGTGCAACAGAGCATTTGTAGGCAGATTATGGAAACCTGCAGAGCAAGTAGGGTTGTGATAGTTGGGGATTACAATTGCCCTAAACTAGATTGGGAAACTGCAAACTTACTGATCCTACCCCCAACATTCATGTCTAGGTCTTGGATCTCGTTGTGCAATGCCGTGGGAAACTGTCTGTCAAATTCTATGGATAGAATGTATGCTGTTGAGTTAAAACCACAAAACTATTGTACTTCATTTGAAAGGAAAACACTGTGCATTAATTGGTGATGCTCAGTTTGTTTCCGCGCCTAACCACGGCCCAATTCTAACATGTAATCTTGCCTTCCGTGACAGGCTGAACAAACCCTTGACTTTGTCAGAAAAGATTGTGTACAGTCACCTCGATGACCCTGTGAACCAGGATATAGGCCGTGGGAAGACGTACCTGCGCCTGCGACCCGACAGGGTGGCCATGCAGGATGCCACAGCCCAGATGGCCATGCTTCAGTTCATCAGCAGTGGGTTACCCCGAGTGGCCGTGCCATCGACAATTCACTGTGATCACTTGATCGAAGCTCAGATTGGAGGAGAGAAAGATTTGGCCAGAGCCAAGGTAACTTGTTGAGTGAGAAGCATTTGAATTATTGGGTGAGATTCTATTTAAATGTAAATATTCTTCTAGCACACCAGCATTCAACCCCGAGTCTTGCCTGTTGCAATTGTCTTCGCCTTTTTGTGTTTCACTCTCACTCCTTTTGCCCCCCCCCCCCCCCCCCAATATGTGTCAGGGTAAAGGACATCATGAAATCCCAACGACATGGTGGCACAGTGGTTGGCACTGCTGCCTCACAGCGCCGGGTTAAATTCCAGCCTTGGGTGACTCTGTGTGGAGTTCGCATGTTCTCCCCGTGTCTGCATTGGTTTCCTGCGGGAGGAAACCGGAGCACCCGGAGGAAACCCACGCAGACACAGGGAGAACGTGCAGACTCCGCACAGACAGTGGCCCAGGCCGGGAATCGAACCCGGGTCCCTGGCACTGTGAAGCAGCAGTGCTAACCACTGTGCTGACATGTCTCCTATCTATGTCCTATAAGGGACACAGGAGCTGATGGTTGCTTTAAAGTGCAAGGCAAAGCTAAGATACTTAATGAGTGCATTGTGTGAGTGTTTACCCGGAGGGAGGAATGTAACAAAATAACAGTAAAAGCAGAGATAGTGCATGTGATGGGTGGTGGAAATAAATCCCCTGCTTTCAATGGCTTGCATCCCAGATTGTTAAGGATGTAGGAGTGGAGACGGAGGAAGGGTTGGCCTTAATCTTTCAATCTTAGCATTGTCGGAGGTTTGGAGGGTGTCCGATGTAACACCCATATTCAATAAAAAGTGCAAGGACAGTGCAAGAGCAAAGTTTGTTTAACATCGGTGGTGGTTATGGTTTTGGAATCCTTAATCAGGGGGGGAAAAATCAGAAGGCGGTTGAAGTAAAATAAGGAGAGCCAGCCGGGGTTTATGAAATAAAAACAAAACACTGCGGGTGGGGGAAAACTGAAATAAAAACAGAAAATGCTGGGAAACCCTAGCAGGTCTGGCTGCGTCTGTGGAGAGAGAAACAGAGATAACGTTTTGACTCTTTATGACTCTTCAGATCTCTGCAGAGTTATAGGGACTTGACACGTTAATTCCGGCATCATCTGTGTAGGGAAATTGGGCTTCTGAGTTTTCCAAGCATTCTCCATTTTAGTTAAGGCATTTTAAAAGACAGATTAAATCTAACTGATGTAAAGGCAGTATGGTGGCGCAGTGGGTTAGCACTGCAGCCTCACGGCGCCGAGGTCCTAGGTTCGATCCCGGCTCTGGAGTTTGCATATTCCCCCCGTGTTTGCCAAAATACTGTAAGCACCAAGCTGTGGTAGATGGTTGTTTTTTCAGACTGGAGAATGGTAGCCAGCGATGTTTCCCAAGGGCCAGTGCCGGAACCGCCTCTATTTTTGCTCCATATAAATGACTCGGATCCTGGAATATGGAGTAAAAGTTCAAAAGTTGGCAATGATACCAAAGTTGGAGGAGTGGCAACCAATGGGGATGATATGAGTCACCTGCTAAAGGACGGAGGTAGATTAGCAGAATGGGCATACAGACAAGTAGCAGCTGGAATTTAATAATAATCTTTAATATTGTCACCAGTAGGCTGACGTTAACACTGCAATGGAGTTACTGTGAAAAGCCCCTAGTCGCCACATTCCGGCGCCTGTTCGGGTACACGGAGGGAGAATTCAGAATGTCCAATTCACCGAACAAGCACGTCCTTCGGGAGTTGTGGGAGGAAACCGGAGGAAACACTTGCAGACACTGGGAGAACGTGCAGACTCTGCACAGGCAGTGATCCAAGCCAGGAATCGAAGCTGGGACCCTGGCGCTCTGCTACTCTGCCACCGATAGACAGGTGCTTGAAGGCCAGCGCAGACACGATGGCCGAAGGGCCTGTGATCCAAGCCGGGAATCGAGCGAAGGATCATGGCGCCGTGAAGCAAAAGTGCTAACTACTGTGCTAGATGATGCATTTTGCCAGAGGGGATAGTGAGAGGCGGTATTGACTCGATCTTAAAATCTGCCCATCTAACCTAAAAGCTTCTACGCTTCGAAGGTCCGTATCCCTCTATTCATAGATACATAGAAGATAGGAGGACGCCTTTTGGTCCTTCGAGCCTGCTCCGCCATTTATCATGATCATGGCTGATCAATAGCCTAATCCTGCTTTCTCCCAATAGCCTTTGATCCCATTCTCCCCAAATGCTGCCTCTTATTTATATTCAATGTTTTAGCATCAACTACTTCCTGTGGTAATGAATTCCACAGGCTCACCACTCTTTGGGTGAAGAAATGTCTCCTCATCTCTGTCCGAAATGGTTTACCCTGAATCCTCAGACTATTCACGTATTTGTCAAGACGCCCCTTAAACGTCACTATCGTACCTGCTTCCACCAACCCCTCAGGCAGCGAGTTCCAGGCACCCACTACCCTCTGTGTAAAATAACTTCCCTCGCGCATCTCCTGTAAACTTTGCCCCTCGCACCTTAAACCTTTGTTCCCTAGTAGTTGACTCTTCCACCCTGGGAACAATCTATCCCACTCTGTCCACGCCCCTCATCATTTTACAGACTTCTATCAGGTCGCCCTGGTTAGGTTAGATAGGATGGGGTAGTGATTGGAGCGACGGTGATTTGAAGGGGGTGTTGATAGAGGTGTACAAGATTAAGACAGCCCTTCCATTAGCTGATGTTTCAAGGACTGGCAATGTAAATTCAAGACTTTGGCCAAGAGATGGAGGGGGAGTTAAGAGGTAGAACTTTTTCTTTAGAAACAAGTGGTAGGCAGAAACGGTCAGTGATTTCCAAAACTAATTTGGATGAGGGCAGCACGGTGGCGCAGTGGGTTACCACCGTTGCCTCACGGCGCCGAGGTCCCAGGTTCACTCCCGGCTCTGGGTCACTGTCGTGTGGAGTTTGCACATTCTCCCTGTGTCTGCATGGGTTTCGCTCCCACAACCCCAAGATGTGCAGGCTAGGTGGATTGGCCATGCTAAATTGACCCTTAATTGGAAAAAATGAATTGGGTGCTCTAAAATTTATTTAAATTTAAAAAAAAGGAATTTAGATGGCCACTTTACAGAAGACGTGCTTGTTAGGTGAATTGGACATTCTGAATTCTCCCTGTGTACCCGAACAGGTGCCAGAATGTGGCGACTAGCGGCTTTTCACAGCAACTTCATTGTAGTGTTAATGTAAGCCTACTTGTGGCAATAATGAAGATTCTTATAAACTTGAGGCCATGGAGTGAGGGACTGACTGGAATGTTCACTGGGGAGCTAACATGGAAGCAGAGGGACAAATGGCCTCATGATGTAAATTACTTTACGTAAATGTGGTCCACACCCAAGTGTGGTCAGGTCCACATATAAGTAATGGTTGACTCCCCTGACATCATTGTATGATCTGCAGGTAGAATATATAAAGGAAGAATAAATGAGAGATTTCATATATTAAAAAATATATCACTTAGTTATATGCTTGCTTTTGGATGAATTTCTTTTGTGTAAATATCTGAAACATGTAACCTGACAAATTACAGATTACAAGCAAATGAAAAAGGGATTAATAATTTTCAGTGATTAATAGCTTCGATTTCCTTGCTTCTTAGTAAGAGGCTGCTATTGGGCAACTGATCAGTTCGATCTCAGTAACTTGTTTTCACATTAATCACTTAACCTGTCGCATTTACTTTGTAGGAAATGAATGAAGAGGTTTATGACTTCTTAGCGACGGCAGCAGCGAAATATGGCGTTGGCTTTTGGAAACCCGGCTCTGGTATCATCCACCAGGTGAAGTGATCCCCACTCGCTCCCCCGAGTTTACCCCGCAGCCCTGGTCAGCCACAAACCGAATAAACACGGAGGGAGATCTTTAAATATGAAAAAGCCCCGAGACGCAAACGCACAGGCAGAAAACAAGTTCACATTACTGGACCTTTTATGAATTGGATTTAAATGTTACCAGTTTCTCAGGCAGCCCAACTCCAATAGGAGTAGGAGGGCATTCACCCTGTTGAAACTAATCGGTCGCCATTCATTTAACCAGAGTAGCTCTTGACTCGGCATCGCCCAGGTCAAAAGAGCTCACTTAGAGCACTTTAAAACATTCACTCTCGCCACTGCCGACGCATAGTGCAGCAGGGTGAACCATCCACAAGATGCACCGCGGCAACTCACCTTCGACAGCACTTTCCAAACCTGCTACCACCTCGGAGGACACAGGGAAGCAGGCGTGGTAACATCGCCACCTGCGGGTTTCTGTCCAAACCCCACACCATCCTAAATTAGACCATAAGACATAGGAGCAGAATTAGGCCACTCGGCCCATCGAGTCTGCTCCGCCATTCAATCATGGCTGATATTTTTCTCCTACCGATTCTCCTGCCTTCTCCCCATTACCCCTGATCCCCTTATTAATCAAAAACCTATCTATCTTGGAATTACATCACCATTCTTTCACTCTCGCAGGGTCAGAATTCTGCAGCTCTGTCCCTAATAGCAGATGTGCTACAGAGGTTCAGGAAGGCACCACATTTATAAGGGGCAATTAGGGATGGGCAATTACTGCTGGCCTAGCCAGCGACACCCACATCCCGGGAATGAATTAAACAAAAATTGCCCATCTTGGTTCCATCTCATCAGTCTTAAGTTTGACATTTTCAACTGATCCCAGCATAACCAGTGTTGAAGGAGAGAGCTCTAAATGCCCAGTCTATTAGGGGGTTTATACGTGGGGTATAAGGGCAGCACAGTGGTTAGCACTGCTGCCTCAAGGAGCCAAGCACCCAGGTTCGATCCCGGCTCTGGGTCACTGTCTGTGTGCAGTCTGCACATTCTCCCCGTGTCTGCGTGGGTCTCACCCGCACAAACCCAAAAAGATGTGCAGGTTAGGTGGATTGGCCACGCTAAATTGCCCCTTAGTTGTTTTAAAAAAAAATTGGGTACTCTAAATTTATTTTTAAATAACTGGGGAACAGAGTGCAAGATAAATCAGTAACAAAATACTGGTTAAGTCCGTGCAATTTTGGACATGCTTTTATAGTTGGATATTAAAACCAGAGAGACAGGAGATAATCGTGGAAAACTACATTTATTCATAGTATCTTGCATTCATAGAATTTAAGTGCTAAAGGAGGCCATTCGGCCCATCAAGTCTGCATTGGCTCTTGGAAGTTACTTAAGCCCATACTTCCAACCTATCCCAGCAACCCCACCGAACCTTTTTTGGACACTAAGGGCAATTTAGCATGGTCAATCCACCTAACCCGCACATCTTTGGACTGTGGGAGGAAACCGGAGCACCCGGAGGGAACCCACGCACACACGGGAGAAGTCCGCACAGACAGTGACCCAAACCGGGAATCGAACCTGGGACCCTTGCACTATGAAGCCACAGTGTTAACTACTGTCCTACCCAAAGGAGGGACTTTTTCCACTTGAACCGTATGGTTAAGGAACGATTTAATAGCGGCCGTTAAATTTGAAGGAATTTGAAAGAATGAATAGGGAAAGATTGTTTCCTCTGGTTACAGAGTCGGTGATGAGATGATGATTATCAACTTCAAGGTCTGAGAGGGAGGAATGAGCTCTGAAGTATTTTCTACATTGAACCAGCAAACTGGGTCCAAATCACTTTCAGCTTTTTAGAAAAATTGGGATAAGTATTTGAAACCGAGTAAAACGTAGCTTATGGGAGAGCACAAGTCCAAGTGATGAGTTTTGTTTTGCCCCAGGAAAGAGCCAGCAGATCTGATGGGCCAAGTGGCCGTCTCCTGTGCTGTACGTTTCTGTGGTTACATGGATTTGGCTGAGTGATAATACTATTAAATAGTCTGCAACACTCGTTGTACAAAGTCATGGCTCAAGTGGGTGACCAGTTCCTGTGAAACTCCGGAAAGACTGCGGAGAAGTAAGTACACGGTGCACAGCCTCGACTGTGTAATGACAAACTTCTGATTTTCTTTGCAGATTGTTTTGGAGAACTATGCCTACCCTGGCGTCCTACTGATCGGCACAGACTCCCATACTCCTAATGGTGGTGGTCTGGGTGGTGTGTGTATTGGAGTTGGAGGAGCAGATGCAGTCGATGTGATGGCAGGAATCCCTTGGGAGTTGAAATGCCCAAAGGTAAAGTGTCTGCGTCGATTTGGTAAAATCTAGATACCTTGAAGCTCGTCTAGAACCGTTAGTTTCTTAAAACTGAATGGTGGACAACAAAAATTGCAATACCGACTTGAGTTTGGTTAGCGCTGCTGCCTCACAACGCCAGGGACCCGGGTTCAATTCTGACCTCGGGAGTTTGTACGTTCCCGTACCAGCCTCCCCGGACAGGCGCCGGAATGTGACGACTAGGGGCTTTTCACAGTAACTTCATTGAAGCCTACTTGTGACAATAAGTGATTTTCATTTCATGTCTGCGTGGGTTTCCTCCGGGTGCTCTGGTTTCCTCCCACAGTTCACAGATTTGCGGGGTAGATGGATTGGCCGTGCTAAGTTGCCCCTTTAGGGTCCAAAGGTTAGGAGGCGCTGTGAGGATAGGGCGGGGGGATTGGACCTAAGTGGGGTGGTCTTTCTAGGGTTGGTGCAAACTCGATGGGCCGAATGGCCTCCTGTGCTGTAGGGATTATCTGACAGATTAGTGGGCAGATGACGTGCCCCTCAGCAGTGCGGCATCCTCCAGAGCCCACCTCTCGTCCACTGACCATTACATTGGGTCAGCTGAGCTTAGCCAGGACGGCAGCAGAGATGTGGCAATTGAGCCCATTGCATGGAGCTGGGAAGGATTGACTTCTGCATCTGATCAGCATCTACTGGTGTGTATGGATGTTGGGCAAGAGCAAATCTGGACGTGTCTGTGACACCTCGATGGTCAACTATGTTTCCTACTCTCACTGGCTGGGCCAACTCACCGAAACTGATCATTTAACAGGGACTCTTTAAAAATTGCTGGTACGTTGGCTGCTAACGGCAAAACCTGAGTTACACTACACCCAGTGTACTATTTTTATATCTGGGCACCTATCCTTAGGAAGGTAATATTGGCCTTTGAGGAATGCAGTGTAGATTTCCCAGAATGGTAGCTGGACTCCAGAGATTAAATGACCAGGAAAGATTACACAACCCAGGATTGTCGTTTTTGCAATTTAGAAAATTAGCGGATAATTTAGTTACAGATCTCAAGCTATTTAGGTGAACTGCTAGAGTGGATAGAAACTCGTTCCACTGGGTTGGACAGCCTAGGAGCAGCAGATCTTTCGGGAGTGAAATTGGGGAACGCTTCTACATGCCAAAGGAAGGTAGAAGTTTGGAATTCTTTTCAACGGCAATTGAGTCTCGGTCAATTGTTAATCTTAAATCTGAAATTCATTGGTTAACAGCAATCAAAGGTATTAAAAGGAAAAGGTGAGTATCTGGAGTTTGGTCACAAAAGAGACCGTAAGACTTAGGAATAGAAGTAGGCCAATCGAATCTGCTCTGCTATTCAATGAGATCATGGCTGATCTGATGAAATCCTCAACCCCACATCCTGCTTTATCCCCATAACTTGATTCCCTGACTGATTATAAATCTGTCCATCTCAGCCTTGAACACACTTAACAACCCAGCCGCCACAGCTCCCTGCGGTAAAGAATTCCACAGATTCACTAACCTCAGAGAAGGAATTCCTCCTCATCTCGGTCTCCAATGGGTGACCCCTTACTCTGAGATTATGCCCTCTGGTCCTAGACTCTCCATCAAGAGAGGCGTGCACGGTAGCAGGGGGCAGCACGGCAGCACAGTGGTTAGCACTGCTGCTTCACAGTGCCAGGGTCCCAGGTTTGATTCCTGGCTTGGGTCACTGTCTGTGTGGAGGCTGCACGTTCTCCCCGTGTCTGCGTGGGTTACCTCCGGGTGCTCCGGTTCCCTCCCACAAGTCCCGAAAAATGTGCTTGTTAGGTAATTTGGACAGTCTGAATCTTCCCTCCGTGTACGCCGGAGTGGATTTTCACAGTAACTTCATTGCAATGTAAGCCTACTTGTGACAGTAATAAAGATTATTATTATTAAGAGGAAACACCCTCTCAGCATCTACCCTGTCAAGCCCCCTGAGAATCCTATATGTCTCAATAAGGTCACCTCTCATTCATCTAAACTCCAATGCGTAAAGGCCATAAGATCACAAGACATAGGAGCAGAATTAGGCCACTCGGCCCATCGAGTCTGCTCTGCCATTCAATCATGGCTCATATCTTCTCATCCCTATTCTCCTGATCCCCTTATTAATTAAGAGCCTACATATCTTTGTCTTAAAGACATTCGGTGATTTGGCCTCCACAGCCTTCTGCGGCAAAGGATTCCACAGATTCACCACCCTCTGGCTGAAGAAATTCCTCCTCACCTCTGTTTAAAGGATCGTCCCTTTAATATGAGATTGTGTCCTCTGGTTCTAGCTTCTCCTACGAGTGGAAACATCCTCCCCACGTCCACTCTAACCGGGCCTCGCAGTGTCCTGTAAGTTCCAATAAGATCCCCCCCTCATCCTTCTAAACTCCAACGAGTACAGACCCAGAGTCCTTAACCGTTGCTCATACGACAAGTTCTTCATTCCAGGGATCATTCTTGTGACCCTTTCCAAGGCCAGCTCACCCTTCCTTAGATACGGGGCCCAAAACTGCTCACAAAACTCCAAATGGGGTCTGACCCAGAGCCTTATACAGCCTCAGAAGTACCTCTCTGGTCTTGTATTCTAGCCCTCTCGACATGAATGCTAACTTTGCATTTGCCGACTGAACCTGCATGTTAACCTTAAGAGAATCGTGAACAAGAACTCCCAAATCCCTTTGTGCTTCTGATTTCCTAAGCATTTCCCATTTAGAAAATAGTTTATGTCTAAGTTCCTGCTTCCAAAGTGCATAACCTCACACTTTTCCACATTGTATTCCATCTGCCACTTCATTCCCCACTCTCCTAGCCTGTCCAAATCCTTCTGCAGCCCCCTTGCTTCCTCAATACTACCTGTCCCTCTACAGATCTTTGTATGCAAACTTAGCAACAGAGCCTTCAGTTCCTTCTTCCAGATCATTAATGTATATTGTGAAAAGTTGTGGTCCCAGCACAGACCCCTGAGGCACACCACTAGTCACCGGCTGCCATCCTGAAAAAAAAACCTTTATCCCCACTCTCTGCCTTCTGCCAGTCAGCCAATCCTCTATCCATGCCAGGATCTTACCCTGAACACCATGGGCTCTTAACTTATTTAACAGTCTCCTCTGCGGCACCTGAAAATGAAATGAAAATCACTTATTGTCACGAGTAGGCTTCAGATGAAGTTACTGTGAAAAGCCCCTAGTTGCCATATTCCGGCGCCTGTTCGGGGAGGCTGGTACGGGAACTGAACCGTTCTGCTGGCCTGCCTTGGTCTGCTTTGAAAGCCAGCGATTTAGCCCAGTGTGCTAAACCATCCCCTAGTACCACACCTTGTCAAAGGCCTTCGGGAAATGAGGCCCAACCTACTCAACCTCTCCTGATAAGAAAATCCTTCCAAACCTAGGATTAGCTTCTCTGGGCTGCCTCCAATACCAGTGTATATTCCCTTCGATAAGGGGACCTAATCTGTTCACAGTATTCCAGGTGTGGCCTACCTAGTGCCTTGTATAGTTTTAGCAGCTTTGTATAGTTTTGTATACTCATTATACTCCGTCATGATCTCATTGAATGGCGGAATAGACTCGAGGGGCTGAGTGGATTCCTATTCCTATCAAAGGGTTACAGGCCCAATTTAGCACTGGCTTGTTGCCGGATTCATGTCCTGCACTGGTATGTAAGTGGAGTTTAACTACCATCCAGGATTGTAGCAAGGTAGTGCTTTTTGGAGGGAGGGTATAAAAGGCACAGTCCTTCAGGTTTAAGGGTGACCATTTGCTATGTGCAAAATCTAAGACTGGTTAAAAATGCAGCCCTAAAGTGGGTCTCCTTCATACTAGCATTGGGCAATTGTTTTACGGTAATAGACAAAGATTGGATCACTGGTGCTGGCAATGGCACTGCTCCCGTTTGCCCATGGGAAATAATTCTGGGAGTCCGGTGGTGTGGCCACGTTTAAGACACACATGGAGGCTAGAGGCAGGGACGACATGGATGCCAGTCCGAGGGCATTGTGGGTTTGAGCCAGCGAGGTTGGATGCTGGGTTTCAGGAGTGGGAGGAGAGAGGGGTGATGGAAATGAAGGACTTGTTTCTAAATGGGCGGTTTGCGAGGTTGGGGAGAAGTTTAGGATCCTGCGCGGGGAGGCTTTTAGGTATATGCAGGGGCGGGATTTTGCGACAAAGGTTTTCCCGACTTTCCCGGTGGCACTGCCCTCCTCCCAGTTGGAGGGGGTGCTGTCGGTGATTGGTCTGGGGAGGGGGGTGCCGCCTTGGTGATCTCTGGGAGGATTTTGGAGGAGGATATGGCGTCTCTGGAAGGGGTTATGGCCAAGTGGGAGCTGGGGATGGTGCTGGAGGGGAGGGCTGTGGTGTGAGGTGCTGCGGAGGGTGAATGCCTCAACCTCTCGTGCGAGGTTGGGGTTGATACAGCTAAAGGTGGTGCATAGAGTGGACCTGGCGAGTTCGAGGATGAGCCGGCTGTTTGAGGGGGTGGAGGACATTTGTGAATGTTGTGGGAGGCGCCCGCTTCCCCACCCTGTGCCTCGGCGTGGTTGGGGGACCTGCTGGAGTTGCTGTATTTTGAGACGGTCAAATTTGTTGGGGGGGGGGTTTGTTTGTATTGCATTTTAAAGAGATGGTTACCGTTAGCTGTTAAAGGCCGGTGGCGGGGGGGGGGGGGGGGTTCTGTTCCAGGTTATTGGGAGGGGGGGTGTTTTTGTTTTGTTGTGTTATGTACTGTAATAATAATAATAATCGCTTATTGTCACGAGTAGGCCTCAATGAAGTTACTGTGGAAAAACCCCTAGTCGCCACATTCAGCCGCCTATTCGGGGGGGCTGGTACGGGAATTGAACCCGCACTGCAGGCATTGTTATAGAATAGAACAGTACAGCACAGAACAGGCCCTTCGGCCCTCGATGTTGTGCCGGGCAATGATCACCCTACTAAACCCACGTATCCACCCTATACCCATAACCCAACAACCCCACCTTAACCTTACTTTTTAGGACACTACGGCCAATTTAGCATGGCCAATCCACCTAACCCGCACATCTTTGGACTGTGGGAGGAAACCGGAGCACCCGGAGGAAACCCACGCACACACGGGGAGGACGTGCAGACTCCACACAGTGACCCAACCGGGAATCGAACCTGGGACCCTGGAGCTGTGAAGCATTTATGCTAACCACCATGCTACCGTGCTGCCCGTGCACAACATGTTCTGCATTACAAGCCAGCTGTTTAGCCCACTGTGCTAAACCAGCCCCAATACACCAGTTGTGTATTTAAAATATTAAAACGGGGCAGCACGGTGGCCTAGTGGTTAGCCCTACTGCCTCACGGCGCTGAGGTCCCAGCTTCGATCCCGGCTCCGGGTCACTGTCCGTGTGGAGTTTGCACATTCTCCCCGTGTCTGCGTGGGTTTCGCCCCCACAACCCAAAGATGTGCAGGGTAGGTGGATTGGCCACGCTAAATTGCCCCTTAATTAGGAAAAATGAATTTGGCGCTCTAAATTTATTTTAAAAAAATATTAAAGCATGAATGCAAATATTTTAAAAAGATTGGATCACTCTGCTCCTCCCTCCGTTCCAGGTTTCCAGTCTGGTAATTCCGGAGGAAGCTGGTTTCTTCTTCGGCCTTCTTGGAATGTTTTGGAATGAAGCAGTTGTTTGTTTCTTGTTTAGGTTATCGGAGTAAAGCTGACAGGGCATCTGTCAGGCTGGACGTCGGCCAAAGATGTAATCCTGAAAGTTGCTGGCATTTTGACAGTTAAAGGGGGAACTGGTGCAATAGTAGAATATCACGGGCCAGGCGTGGAGTCCATATCCTGCACAGGTACACACGATAGAGGAGTGTTTCTGTAATGTCGTGGTTATCATGTTCGCTTAGATAGCACCTGGTTCAAAGCCAGGCAGAAACATTACCAAAACCTAGTTTGAGAAAAAGTTCTGTATTCCAAGTTTGTTGTTGATAACTGAATACATGATCTGAGAGACATGTGAAATTTGCCCTTACTGCGGGGTTAGTGTCGATGTCACTGGATTAGTAACCCAGGGGCCTGGGTTAATCCTCTGGGGGCACGGGTACAGATCCCACTGCAGCAGCTGGTGGAGTCGAAGTTCAACAGTTTTTAAAAATTCTTGAATGGGAAATTAGTGTCAGAGATCGGTTGTAGTAAAAACCCAGCTGTTTCACTAATGCTCTTTAGGGAGGGAAATCTGCCGTCCTTACCTGGTCTGGCCTACATGTGACTCCAGGTCTACAGCAATGTGGTTGACTCTTAACTGCCCCTCTGAAACGGCAAATCCTGCTGGAATTGGGCGCATTTGTGGCCATGGGTTAGGGCGTGTCAAAATACTCACATGGGGTCCATTTTGGCAGCCAACACTCCTTGCTGTACCTGGATAATGGCTGTTTGGGTGAGGTACCGGAGGCTCACTAGCTGTGGGCGCATACACTCAGTGAGGGAGCAATTCTCTCGGGGGACAAATGAAAATGAATTAAGAGAAAAAGTTGAGTTTGGTCTCTTGCCATTTCATCCACCTTGAGAAAGGGGAAACAGCTCTATTATTGGAGGGTGAGGAGGACGGACGGATTGGATGTCAGATCTCCACAACCCCTCGGGGCAGCTTTTGAGTGATCAGTTGAACAGCAGAGGCCTTCAGTAAAGGTGCCACGCTGTGTAATCTAGACCAACCAGATTTTAATTGCCTAAACTTTAATAGCAAATCCAACGGCGTGTGGAATTGAGAGATGGGTCGAGGGTGGGAAACATGGGTTTAGGGCGTGGGGACTGCAGAGGACTCTGGAGTCTGCACGTTCTCCCCGTGTCTGCGTGGGTTTCCTCCGGGTGCTCCAGTTTCCTCCCACAGTCCAAAGATGGGCAGGTCGGGTGGATTGGCCATGATCCTTAGTGTCCAAAAAAAAAAACGGTTAGGTGGGGTTATTGGGTTAGGGGGATAGGGTGGAAGTGAGACGATAGGATGGAGGTGAGGGGATAGGGTGGAAGTGTGAGCTTGGGTAGAGTGCTCTTTCCAAGGGCCTGTGCAGACTTGATGGGCCAAATGGCCTTCTGCACTGTAGATTCTATGATTATTGCCCATCCCTAGTTGCCCTTCAGAAGGCGGTGGTGAGAAGCCTTCTTGAACCGCTGCAGTCCCGGAGGTATCAGTATGCCCACTGTGCTGTTAGGGAGGGAGTTCCAGGATTTTATCCCAGGACAGTGAAGGAACGGCCGATATATTTCCAAGTCAGGGTGGTGAGTGACTTGGAGGGGAAATTCCAGGTGGTGGGGTTCCCAGGTATCTTCTACCCTTGTCATTCTAGATGGTAGCGGCCGTAGGTTTGGAAGGTGCTGTCTGAGGAATCTTGGTGAGTTACTGCAGTGAATCTTGTAGATGATACGCACTCCTGCTGCCACTGTTCATTGGTGGTGGAGGGAGTGAATGTCGGGTGGGGGGGGGGGGGGGGGGGGCACAATCAAGCGGGGCTGCTTTGTCCTGGATGGCGTCGAGCTTCTTGACCAGGCATCGTTTAGTGTTAGTTTCCACAAACATGGAGCAGGAGTGATGCCAGCTTGGTGGTGGTGGGGGGGGGGGGGGGGGGGGGGGGGGGGGGCACCATGCTCGGTTCGCCAGGGCAGGAAATCCACCAAAGTGTGGCCTTGGAGGGGAGGAACTATCCAAGGCCCAAAAAACCCAGCCTAGTGCCGGTGAATAACGGGATGAAGCTCAGCGCGGCAGCCACCGAGAAACACCCGCCAAACGCACCCAAAAGCGGACTTCTTTCATGTCCAATGTCTCAGAAATCATAACAAAAGCCCATTAGGCTTGTCCCTTTTACACAGCATGGTTTGAAATGAGGATGATCATATTTTTACGATGTCTTGATGACCACTTCTGCAGCCAGGATTTTAAAAAAAACGATTACTGCCCCGGATATATACACACTTTTGACCATTTATACTTACTGGACCAGATACATATAATACAATATATATCTGAAATTCCTACATTTATCACACACACTGCCATGTTTCATTTACAAGTCAATGTTAACTGAGCAGAAACGTCCAGTTTGAACCTCTTTCCCTTTCCAGGCATGGGTACGATCTGTAACATGGGGGCTGAGATCGGTGCGACCACTTCAGTTTTCCCCTACAATTCCAGGATGAAGGCATACATGGACAAGACTGGCAGAAAAGGTGGGTCCAACACAAATAAGTAACTTCATTTTAATTTAACATCACTTCCACTGGCATTTGACAAAAGTTCTGCGTGAAAAACTATTAGTTTAAACTCCAAGGTGTGGGACTCCAGGACGTATGGGTAAGGAAGTAGCTGAAGAGTGTGGGAAGCAATCCTTACATCTGGGTGGGGGTGGGAGTATGTGGTGGGAGTGAATCATTGCTGGAACCACTAATTGTTTCAAAAATCAAATGCAGTTGAGGACCCGGGTTCGATCCTGGCCCCGGGTCAGTCTGTGTGGAGTTTGCACATTCTCCCCGTGTTTGCATGGGTTTTGTCCCCACAACCCAAAGATGTGCCAGGTAGGTGGATTGGGCACACCAAATTGCCCCTTAATAGGAGAAAGAATGATTGGGCAGTCTACATTAAAAAAAAAAATCAAATGCAATAAAGTTATATTTAGGGCAGCACGGTAGCATTGTGGTTAGCACAATGGCTTCACAGCTCCAGGGTCCCAGGTTCGATTCCGGCTTGGGTCACTGTCTGTGCGGAGTCTGCACATCCTCCCCGTGTGTGCGTGGGTTTCCTCCGGGTGCTCCGGTTTCCTCCCACAGTCCAAAGATGTGCAGGTTAGGTGGATTGGCCATGATAAATTGCCCTTGGTGTTGGGTGGGGTTACTGGGTTATGGGGCTAGGGTGGGGGTGTTGGCATTGGGTAGGGTGCTCTTTCCAAGAGCCAGTGCAGACCCGATGGACCGAATGGCCTCCTTCTGCACTGTAAATTCTATGATCTATGAACTATTTGCAGCTTGTATCCAAACTGGGAGGTTCAGTGCAATTGGGCAACACAGGAATTGCAGAAATAGGTATGTGAGCAGAACAAAGTTAGGTTAACTGTTAATAGAGTTGAGTATTCGCTAGTGCACATAGACTGGGAGAAGTGTGCAACGCACATGCTCATGAATAAGATGAAGGCAACATGCTGCTGGTAATCTGAAATGAAATCTCCATGGGTCATGTTGAAATACTGTCCGTGTGGAATTTGCACATTCTCCCCATGTCTGCGTGGGTCTCACCCCCACAATCCAAAGATGTGCAGGGTAGGTGGATTGCCCACGCTAAATTGCCGCTTTATTGGAAAAAAGAAATAGTTGTGGTGAAAAGGAGTCTTGTCATCGAGGACACTTAACATGTCCAACCAATACCGAGCAGCAGTCAGTGAAATGTTGAAGTTACAGTTAGTCACCATCAAAATGTTGCTCTGGTCAAACTGCAGTTCGGGTATTCCGTCCAGTGCTGGTAATTGGGTCATAAAGTTTTGTAGCCAGTGCAGAGAAGAGGCTGATGCTGGTCCCCAGTGTCTCCCATTGGGTTATAAAGTTTCTGCAGACTTATTAAGCCACAAAAGAAGGCAGCCGAGAGGTAATGTACGGCCACTGGAGGCCGTAAATGGCTTGGGTCAATTCAGATAGTCCTTTTCAATTAAATTGTGAGGATAGGACAAAGGGACACAAGTTCTTGTTTTCTTTATTCATTCAGAATAATATCTTTGCAGTGTTATTGTGACAACAATAATGAAGTTGCTGTGAAAAGTCCCTAGTCGCCACACTCGGGCGCTTGTTCGGGTATACTGAGGGGGAATTCCAAATGTCTAATTCGCCTAACAAGCACGTCTTTCGGGACTTGTGGGAGGAAACCGGAGGACCCGGAGGAAACCCACGCAGAGACAGAGAATGTGCAGACTCCACAAAGACAGTGACCCAAGCCGGGAATCAAACCTGGGTCCCTGGCGCTATGAAGCAGCAGTGCTAACCACTGTGCCACCGTGCCATTCGTGGGATGAATGTGCATAGCTGGCAAGGCCACTATTTATTGCCCATCTCTTAGTGCCCTCAATTTTGAGCCTTCCTGAACCTCTTGCAATCCATGTAGGGAAAAGATTCAAAACGTTAAAACTCTGTGTCTCCACCGATGCTGCCACGTTTGTCCGGCATTTAGCTTTTATTCCTTGTAGGAAAAGGTACTGATATTAGAGAGTTTCTGTCCCATGATTATCCTGCGGGATAGATCCATGCATTGAAAGTTGAATGCTGTTCTCCGAGAGATGGAGGGTTATAACTGAGCAGAGTTTGAAAGGCTGTAGAATAGCGGAGCGGGTTCGAGGGCCTGAATTGCCAACTCCTGGCTCTTACATTCTTCTGTTCACAATTTTCAGACATCGCTGCTGTTGCTGATGAGTTCCAAGACCTGCTGGTTCCTGACGAGGGCTGTGAATATGATCAGCTGATTGAAATTAACCTCACTGAGGTAAGGACGACTCGTCAGCTTCTGGTAATCAGGTCCAGCCAAAGTCTCATACTGTTTTGAAACTGGTGTCCTGCAGCTTGTTTACATAACCACGTCGAGGTGTCCCAAAATGCATCTCCGCATTTTGAAGTGGGTCATTTTGTAATGCAAGCTCCCAGCAGGGAGATAAACGGCTGGGTAATCTTTTTCAGTGATGTCGGTTGACGGATGCTTGTACACCGGGCGATGAAATCGTGGAGTCTTTTAGATTCGCCAAAGAGGGCTAGCATGTCATTAAAGAGAAAGCTCCTCTGCCAATGCAGTGCTCGGTACTGCACTGTAGTACAGGCCCAGATTATGTGAAGTCTCTGGAGTTGGGGCTTCAACCGGCAAACTTTCTACTTGCCACTCGCTGAGCTGAGGCTTCCACACACTGTCTCTCTCAACGATATGGTGCAAAGGCTACTCCGCCTACTGTTTCATGACATTGTGGGGTAGCAGAGTGGCACGGTGGTGCAGTGGTGAGCACTGCTGCCTCACGGTGCCGAGATCCCAGGTTCAATCCCAGCCCCGGGTCACTGTCCGTGTGGAGTTTGCACATTCTCCCCGTGTCTGCGTGTGTCTCACTCCACAGGTTAGGTGGATTGGCCACCCTAAATTGCCTCTTAAATTGGAAAAATATTATTGGGTACTCTAAATTTAAAAAAAAGCACACTTGTAGCACAGTGGGTTAGCACTGCTGCGTCACAGCGCCAGGGACCCGGATTCGAATTCCTGGCCTTGGGTCACTGTCTGTGTGGAGTCTGCACCCTCTCCCTGTGTCTGTGTGCATTTCCTCCAGACGCTCCGGTTTCCTCCCACAGTCCAAAGATGTGGATTGGCCATGCTAAATTTTCCTTGGGTGTCCAAGGGTGTACGGCTTAATCCCAGATGACCTTGGGCTGCTTTCCCCTTTGAGTGGGCGAGCTGACTGGTGGTGATTTAACCTGAGGGCCACCGCACCTCAGGCGAAGGGCAAGGCTGAGTCAGAGTTTAATGTAATAACCTCATGTGACACCTAAGAAAGGCCACGTTTGCCCTAGAAGGAGTGCGGCAAAGGTTAATTAGATTGATTCCTGGGATGGGGTGGATGTTTTCTGGGATGGATTGTCCTTGACGAGAGATTGAGTAGACGAGACTTGCATTCGCTGGTGTTTAGAAGAATGAGAGGTCTCTGCGTGGGTTTCGCCCCCAATCCAAAATATGTGCAGGGCAGGTGCATTGGCCACGTTGAATTGCCCCTTAATTGGAAAAAACATAATTGGGTACTCTAAATTAACAGAAAAGGATGAGAGGTGATCCATTTGAAATGCAAAATACTTAAGGAGCTTGGCAGGGTAGGTGCTGGAAGAATGCTCCCCCTGACGGGGACCTAGAGCAAGGGTGGCGATATTTGAGCAAAGGATACATTTCTTCATTTAAAAGACTTGTGAATCATTAGATTTCTCTCCCCCAGAGAGCTTGGATGCCGAGTATTCTTGAGCCTGCGGTCGATAGATTTTTGAGTAGTACGGCAGAATCTATAGAATCACTACAGTGCAGAAGGAGGCCATTCCTCCCATCGAGCCTGGACCTACCCTCTGAAAGAGACACTATTCCTAGGTCCACTCCCCCGCCCGATCTCCGTGCATTGATCATGGCCAATCCTCCTAACCTGCACATTTTTGGACTGTGGGAGGAAACCAGAGCACCCGGAGGAAACCCATACAGTGTGGGAAAGTGGAGTTGAGGTAGAAGATGGAACAGAAGGGGAAAATGGCCTTCTCCTCCTCGTATGTTCCAGGCTCTGTATTCGGCCTCTACCCATCAGTACCGGGGTAAAAATCAAACTGCTGCTTTCTGATGGCTTTTCAGTGACACCTGCAGCTAATGCTTGGATGTCAAGTGAAACATGAGCTAATGACACACTCTACATCGGCTGGTGCGAGGGATTCCGATTTCTTCATTATATTAGGGGCAGCAGGGTAGCATGGTGGTTAGCATAAATGTTTCACAGCTCCAGGGTCCCAGGTTCGATTCCCGGCTGGGTCACTGTCTGTGCGGAGTCTGCACGTCCTCCCCCTGTGTGCGTGGGTTTCCTCCGGGTGCTCCGGTTTCCTCCCACAGTCCAAAGATGTGCGGGTTAGGTGGATTGGCCATGCTAAATTGCCCGTAGTGTCCTAATAAAAGTAAGGTTAAGGGGGGGGGGGTTGTTGGGTTACGGGTATAGGGTGGATACGTTGGTTTGAATAGGGTGATCATGGCTTGGCACAACATCGAGGGCCGAAGGGCCTGTTCTGTGCTGTACTGTTCTATGTTCTATTGCAACAATGACTACACTTTAAAACAGCTCCATTGTATATATATCGTTCTGAGAGGACACTGGGTTGTGAATGGCACTGTATAATAGTAAATCTGTCTTGGCCTGAGTGAGGTGGTGGAGGACCACTGACAGCCTAGGAGCTAGACTCTGGAATCAGATACTGCCTTCAGAAATGGAGTCGGTGGGGGCAGCACGGTAGCGCAGTGGTTAGCACCGCTGCCTCACGGCACCGAGGACCCAGGTTCGATCCCGGCTCTGGGTCACTGTCCGTGTGGAGTTTGCACATTCTCCCTGTGTCTGCGTGGATTTCGCCCCCACAACCCAAAGATGTACAGGGTAGGTGGATTGGCCACGCTAAATTGCCCCTTAATTGGAAAAATGAATTGGGTACTCTTAAATGTAAAAACAAATTGGAGGAAAAAATGTTCTTGATCTATTTAAAATTGTACTGGCCTCTCTTCAATGAGCTAAAGTTAATTTCAGGCAATTTTGATTTAGTCCAAAAAAAAATCTTCTGTGGATTTATTTTTCCTGATTTGGGAGCACAGATATTGGTTGTTTGTTGCTCACTGCTTGTCTTCTGAGCAGGAGGGGGTGGATTGCTGTTCCCAGCTCCACAGAATAATGTCTGTATTCTCAATCAGCCCAGTGCACACCAATCCTACAGGAGTTCCCAATGTATAACACTGTGTTGATTCAGCAAGCTGCAAGCAGCCTCATTTAAAAAAAAAAAATTCTCCTTTTTCACATTTTCTCCCAAATTTACACCCAACAATAAACAATAGTAACGAATGCAATGTCAATCCCCATGTCAATAACAACAATTCCATCCTCCCACCTAACCCCAGACATTGGCCCGCATGTTAACATAAACAAATGACAAAAAGGAATCAGGAATCACCCATAGTCACCAATAACACATACAGTCCCCCTCCCCTCAAACCTCCCACCCGCACCCCCTTAATTTTCGATGTAATCCAATTCTCGAAAGTGCATAATGAATAACGCCCATGAATTGTAGAACCCAGCTCCATCCTTCCCCCTCAGTTCAAATTGACCTTTTCAAGAGTCAGGAATTCCAGCAGGTCCCCCCGCCACGCCAGGGCACAGGGTGGAGAGGTTGATCTCCACCCTAACAGGATCCGCCTTCGGGCGATCAACGAGGCGAAGGCTGCAACATCTGAATCCGCGCCTGATTCCAACCCCGGCTGGTCCAACACCCCAAATATGGCCTCCCGGGGGCCCGGGTCCATCTTCACGTGCACCACTTTAGAAATTACCCGAAAAATCTCCTTCCAGTAATCCTCCGGCTTTGGACAGGACCAGAACATATGAACGTGGTGTGCACACCCCCGCAACATTCACATACGGGATAGGGTGGAAGTGAGGGCTTAAGTGGGTCGGTGCAGACTCGATTGGCCGAATGGCTTCCTTCTGCACTGTGTGGTCTATGTTCTATCTTCTACCCCCTCAAAGAACCGGCTCATCCTCGCCTTTGTAAGGTGCGATCTCTACACTACCTTCAGCTGTATCAGCCCCAACCTCGCACACAAGGTGGAGGCATTCACCCTCCGGCAAGCAGTCTCACTCAATAGCGTTTCAGACTGCCGTGTTCCCTGCTCCTCTTTGAAATGCAGCAGTTTGATGTCAAGTGTGAGAGTAGCAGTGTTACTTTCTGGCCTCTTAATTCCATGGCTTTGAGGTCCAGTTTTCCGAACGTTGGACCCATCCATCTGCGTTTGATAGCAGAATATGACAGCAGAAGCCCAAAACCAGACCTGGAAATGCGCTGGTCCACCTCCATCTGGGAAGATGGCTTGCCCGTTTGGGTGGACACTCGTTTGTTGCAGCTTTCCCCCCTTTCTGATGTTGCCAGATCTCTGTACTTCCAGCATTTGTATTTAGCGGGGCACTAAGTTGGTCAGGGTGGAATTGAAGCATGCAGCATAGTGAGAGTCCCAGGCCGGATTCTCAGCCTGGACGGCAGTCGGTAGGCTGGTTGCTCTCCCTCCCGCCCTCACCGACCCTTTTGCAAGGAGGGATACGGTTGCTGCTTTTAATCATTGTCCAGTGACTTTCATGTGAGGACAGGATTGGTGTCGGCTGTGATGTTCTCTGACTGCGGTTGAGCCTTGAATCATCTTGGCTCTCTGGCTTGACTCTCTGTCCCTTTTTCAGGTGAGATTATTTTCAGGGGTAATTAAGCGAGTGAGTGATGGTTTAACTATTTAAACATGCCCTTCCTCAATAATCATTCTAAGTACCATGGGTTCCGCGCTAATTCTATCCCTTAGTTGCATATATATCAAATAGTCTGTATTAGTGTGAAGAATTGATGATGCCTTCAAAAATATGTCCTAGATTTCTCCAATGTATGGTAGTCCCTCAAGTATAGCAAAAGGACAGAGTCCTGGGTACCAAAAAAATCCCTCCAATTCCTGTACCACATCTATTTAAGACATTGTCTATTTTGTGGGAAAGATCACAAAATGCTCCATACAACCTGCAACACGTTTTATACAAATTGTTAATAATACTCATTATAGGAAGGATGTGGAAGCATTGGAAAGGGTGCAAAGGAGATTTACCAGGATGCTGCCTGGATTGGAGGGTAGGTCTTGTGAGGAAAGGTTGAGGGAGCTAGAGCTTTTCTCATTGGAGTAAAGGAGGATGAGAGGTAATTGAGGTGTATAAGATGATGAGAGGGATGGATAGAGGGGACGTTCAGCGACTTTTTCCTTGGGTGGATGTAGCTGTTACAAGGGGGCATAACTATAAGGTTCATGGTGGGAGATATAGGAGGGATGTCAGAGGTAGGTTCTTTACTCAGAGAGTGGTTGGAGCCTGGAACGCAATCCCGGCTATGGTAGTGGAGTCGGACACGTTAGGAACTTTCAAGCAGTTATTGGACAGGCACAATGGAGTGCACTAGAATGATTGGGAGTAGGTTGATTTGATCTTAGTTTCAGACTAGTTCGGCACAACATCGTGGGCCGAAGGGCCTGTACTGTGCTGTATAGTTTTTTAAAAAATAATTTTTATTGAAAATTTTTTACAAAATATATAACAACAAACAGTAAAAAACAACAATAAAACAGCATAATAAGCATAACACCCCCAAGACCGTAACAACGCATATATCGAGCCCCCCCCGGGTTGCTGCTGCTGCTGACCTAGTTCCCTATCGTTGAGCCAGAAAGTCGAGGAAAGGCTGCCACCGCCTAAAGAACCCTTGTACCGATCCCCTCAGGGCGAATTTGACCTTCTCCAGCTTAATAGAACCCGCCATGTCATTGATCCAGGTCTCCACGCTTGGGGGTCTCGCATCCTTCCATTGTAGCAAAATCCTTCGCCGGGCTACTAGGGACGCAAAGGCCAAAACACCGGCCTCTCTCGCCACCTGCACTCCTGGCTCCACCGCAACCCCATAAGACCATAAGACATAGGAGTGGAAGTAAGGCCATTCGGCCCATCCCCAAACCCAGCCTGGCTTGACCCTGGATCCTACCACCCTCTACACCGTCCTCGCCACCCCCTCCCAGAACTCCTCCAGTGCCGGGCATGCCCAGAACATATGGGCATGGTTCGCTGGACTCCCCGAACACCTGACACACCTGTCTTCGCCCCCAAAGAACCTACTCATCCTAGTCCCGGACATATGGGCCCGGTGCAGCACCTTGAATTGGATGAGGCTAAGCCGTGCACATGAGGAGGAAGAGTTAACCCTCTCCAGGGCATCCGCCCATGTCCCATCCTCTATCTGCTCCCCCAGTTCCCCCTCCCACTTAGCCTTTAGCTCCTCTACTGATGCCTCCCCCACCTCCTGCATTACCTTGTAGATATCAGATACCTTCCCATCCCCGACCCAGACCCCCAAAAGCACCCTGTCCTTCACCCCCCTCGCGGGCAGCAAAGGGAATCCCTCCACCTGCCACCTAGCAAACTCTTTTACCTGCAGGTAACTGAACATGTTCCCCGAGGGGAGCTCAAATTTCTCCTCCAGCTCTCCCAGGCTCGCAAACCTCCCATCAATGAACAGGTCCCTCAACTTTCTGATGCCCGCTCTGTGCCAACCCTGGAACCCCCCATCAATGTTCCCCGGAACAAACCGATGGTTTCCCCCTTAGCGGAGCCTCCATCGAGCCCCCCATTTCCCCCCTATGTCGCCTCCACTGACCCCAAATCTTGAGGGTAGCCGCCACCACCGGGCTCGTGGTATACCTCGTAGGAGGGAGCGGCAACGGTGCCGTTACCAGGGCCCCCAGGCTTGTGCCTCCACAGGACGCCATCTCCAACCTTTTCCATGCTGCCCCCTCCATCACCCACTTGCGCACCATCGACACATTGGCCTGAGGGGTTGGGTAACGCCAGCCCCCCACCATCTCTGACCCGCTCCAAGAAGACCCTCTTCACCCTCGGGGTGTGCTGTACAGTTTTATGTTCTATGTTCTAATACTCCACAGTTCCTCTAGAAAGTTGCATGGTGGCACAGTGGTTAGCACTGCTTCCTTCACAGCACTAGGGACCCGAGTTCGATTCCAGCCCCGGGCCACTGTTTGTGGGAGTTTGCACATTCTCCCTGCGTCTGCGTGGGTTTCCTCCGGGTGCCCGGGTTTCCTCCCACAGTCCAAAGATGGGCTGGTTGGGTGGATTGGCCAGGCTAGATTGGCCCTTAGTGTCCAGGGATGTGCTGATTAGGTGGGGTTACGGAGTTGGGCCGGGGGATTGGGCCTAGGTAGGGTGCTCTTTCGGAAGGTCGTTGCAGACTCAATGGGCCTCCTTCTGCACTGCAGGTGCTCTGTAGCGACAAGTGTGTGTTCTGGCTCCCAAAAAGCCCCCTCAGAAAGGAAACTTGTTGGCTGTTTTTTTCAGCAATGCTGAGGGATAGTTCACATTGACCTGGTAAAGTCAGAATTTAACATCTGCAAGGATGGAGCCTCTGTCAGTGCAGCATTCCCTCAGCCCGGGTGATAATTCAGTCCCCAAGTTTTAAAGTGAGACTTGTACCCACAATCTTGTGATCTCCAAGCAGGGGTCCTGCCATCTGAGCCAAATTGGCAATGTGCAGAGGCTCCCATGGTTACAGATGAAGGGAAGCCAGAGGGAGGCGATGGTGTAGTGGTGAAGTCACTGGTAATCCAGAGGCCCAGACCTCAGAGGATGCGGACTCTCATCCCACCATCGCATTAATAAATAAATCTGACCTGACCTAGCCTACAGACCCACGGTAATGTGGCTGAGTCTTAATTGCCCCTCTGAAATGGCCTACCAAGCTGTTCAAGGGCAATCTGTGATGAGCAATGAGTGCTGTCCTTGCCAGCGACACCCCCATCCTGTGAAAGGGTAAGGACATAAAAGAGATTACTTCAAAGTATGCGTGGAAAATAAGAGCAGGGCTCGTGTGAGAAAGGTAAAGCTGGCAAAAGAAAGACTTTCATTTATATCTGGCAGCTCCGACATTGCAGGGCACCCT
Source organism: Scyliorhinus canicula (assembly GCF_902713615.1). Classification (NCBI taxonomy): domain Eukaryota; kingdom Metazoa; phylum Chordata; class Chondrichthyes; order Carcharhiniformes; family Scyliorhinidae; genus Scyliorhinus; species Scyliorhinus canicula. The sequence continues at coordinate 22,374,879 of NC_052168.1, read as the reverse complement.
GGGTAATGCTCCAGAATGTCGGCCTTGATTTTTTGTGCTGGAGTCCCAGAGCAGGACTTGAAGCCAAAACCTTGTGACTCAGATGGGAGAGTGCTACCCATGGGTCACAGCCTGACAAATGTGCCTCTTTACTCCAAACCTGCCACTGTCTGGGTAAACTACGAGACAGAAAAAAATAAAAATTAATACGGGCAGCATGGTGGCGCAGTGCTTAGCACTGCTGCCTCACGGCGCCGAGGTCCCAGGTTCGATCCCGGCTCTGGGTCACTGTCCGTGTGGAGTTTGCACATTCTCCCCGTGTCTGCGTGGGTTTCGCCCCCACAACCCAAAAACGTGCAGAGTAGGTGGATTGGCCACGCTAAATTGCCCCTTAATTGGAAAAATGATTGGGTACACTAAATTTTTAAAAAATAAATAAAATAAAAATAAAAAATTAATATACAATGGGTGTGATGAAAGGTGGCACAGTAGCACAGTGGGCAGCACTGTTGCTTCACTGCGCCAGGGTCCCAGGTTCGATCCCCGGCTTGGGTCACTGTGTGGACATAACTATAAGGTTCATGGTGGGAGATATAGGAGGGATGTCAGAGGTAGGTTCTTTACCCAGAGAGTGGTTGGGGCGTGGAACGCACTCCCAGCTATGGTAGCGGAGTCGGACACTTTAGGACTTTCTCCCCGTGTCTGCGTGGGTTTCCTCCGGGTGCTCCGGTTTCCTCCCACAGGCCAAAGATAGAACATAGAATAGAACAGTACAGCACAGAACAGGCCCTTCGGCCCTCGATGTTGTGCCGAGCAATGATCACCCTACTCAAACCCACGTATCCACCCTATACCCGTAACCTAACAACCCCCCCCCCTTAACCTTACTTTTTATGACACTACGGGCAATTTAGCATGGCCAATCCACCTAACCCGCACATCTTTGGACTGTGGGAGGAAACCGGAGCACCCGGAGGAAACCCACGCACACACTGGGAGGACGTGCAGACTCCGCACAGACAGTGACCCAGCCGGGAATCGAACCTGGGACCCTGGAGCTGTGAAGCATTTATGCTAACCACCATGCTACCGTGCTGCCCCCAGGTTGTGCAGGTTAGGTGAATTGGCCGTGATAAATTGCCCCTTAATGTCTGCGTGGGTTTCCTCCGGATGCTCCGGTTCACCCCCCCCCCCCCCCCCCCCCCCCCCCCCCCCCCCCCAAGAATCGGACCGCCCCTGCTGTTAGGTGAATTGGACATGCTGAACTCTCCCTCTGTGTACCTGAACAGGCGCTGGAATGTGGTGACTAGGGGCTTTTCACAGTAACTTCAATGCAGTGTTAATGTAAGCCTACTTGTGACAATAAAGATTATTATTATAGATTATTATTATATTCGATGTGTTAGGGGAGCGAGCTTTGGGCAAAATTTTTTAAAAAAATAAAAATTTACAGTAGCCAACTCATTTTTTCCAATTAAGGGGCAATTTAGCATGGCCAATTCACCTAGCCCACACATCTTTGGGTTGTGGGGGCGAAACCTACGCAAGCACCGGGAGAATGTGCAAACTCGACACAGACAGTGACCTAGAGCAGGGATCGAACCCGGGTCCTCAGTGCCGTGAGGCACCAATGCTAACCACTGTGCCACCGTGCTGCCCGTGCTTTGGGCAAAATTAACCGTGCCCCTAAATGTGGCTCTCTTCATTACTGGAATGTGTTTTCTGTTTTAGCTTAAACCACACATCAATGGACCATTTACCCCTGACCTTGCCCACCCTGTGTCGGAGGTTGGAGCAGTAGCAGAGAAGAACGGTTGGCCTCTTGACATCCGAGTTGGTAAGTGACTGAAACTTACATTTTGAGGAGCTGGATTTTGCTTTGCCTGATGGTGTGGGTTAATACAGTGAGTCATGGCACATTATTTTAGCGTGTGCGGTAGTCTTGATAGACCTTCCTAGTATCCCAACAGTGCAAAAGGAGGCCATTGGGCCCATCGAGTCTGCACTAACCATCTGAAATGGCACCCCATCTAGGCCAATTCCCACACCCTCACCCTGTAGTCCCACCCAACCTGCACATCCTTCGATACTAAGGGGCAATTTATCATGGCAAATCCACCTAACCTGCGCATCTTTGGACTGTGGGAGAAAACCGGAGCACCCGGAGGAAACCTACGCAGACACGGGGAGAACGTGCAGAGTCCACACAGACAGTGACCCAAGACCAGAATCGAACCTGGGTCCCTGGCGCTGTGAGGCGGCAGTGCTAACCACTGTGCCACCCCTGTGGAGCTCTGCAGTTCAGCTCTATTATCCATGTTTGAACTGAGGCTGTAATGAGGTCTGGAGCTGAGTGACCCTGGCTGAACCCAAACTGAGCATCAGGTGAGCAGGTTATTGCTGAGTAAGTGGCTGCACAGTAACAGTGTCACTTTACTGCCTATTGAGGGTAGTCTTGTGGGGCAGTAATTGACCAGGGTGAATTTGTTTTCCATTTTGCGGACAGAATGGGCAATTGCAAGGTAGTTGACAGTGTTGCTGCGGCACACTGGCGTGTTGCTGCGGCACACTGGCGTGTTGCTGCGGCACACTGGCGTGTTGCTGCGGCACACTGGCGTGTTGCTGCGGCACACTGGCGTGTTGCTGCGGCACACTGGCGTGTTGCTGCGGCACACTGGCGTGTTGCTGCGGCACACTGGCGTGTTGCTGCGGCACACTGGCGTGTTGCTGCGGCACACTGGCGTGTTGCTGCGGCACACTGGCGTGTTGCTGCGGCACACTGGCGTGTTGCTGCGGCACACTGGCGTGTTGCTGCGGCACACTGGCGTGTTGCTGCGGCACACTGGCGTGTTGCTGCGGCACACTGGCGTGTTGCTGCGGCACACTGGCGTGTTGCTGCGGTACATTATGAAGCTAAGAACGGAAGAATGAACAAATTTGTTGGATGCATTTTTCATTTTTTTAAAATAAATTTAGAGTACCCAATTCATTTTTTCCAATTAAGGGGCAATTCAGTAATGTAGCTGCCTCTAAACGGCCTTCTGAACAGTCCGAGCAAGCCACTCTCGGCAGAAAGGCAGATCACCACCACCTTCTCGGGGGCAATTAGGGATGGGCAATAAATGTTGGCTATGAATTTTTTGCCAATTATTAAGGGGTAATTTAACGTGGCCAGTCCACCTAAACTGCACATCTTTGGGTTGTGGGGGCGAAACCCACGCAGACACGGGGAGAATGCGCAAACTCCACACGGACAGTGACCCAGGGCTGGGATCGAACCTGGGACCTCTGCACTGAGAGGCAGCAGTGCTAACCACTGCCCCACCGTGCCACCCTTGCTTTGAATTAATTTTAAAAAGGCAGCCAGTAGGGGTGGTGCTTGAGGGCAATAGTTGGTCAGTGGATAGTGACCAAGAGCAGGAATCTGAGCCCACCAGCCCATTGGCAGCGCCTTGGTGAGATCAGTTGACTTGGCATAAACCAGCCATCAATCCTCTGAGCTTCCCTTTCTTTACATTGACTGCATGCACTCACTGAAACCACGGAGCACAGGTCCCTTCCCTGCCTTTCTGGTGAAGATAGAAAAGAAGAACGTCTTGTATGCATTAACCCTTACTGGATGCCAGATTGGAACGATGTTTTTTTTGTTGTGTTGGCAGGTCTGATTGGCAGCTGTACCAACAGCAGCTATGAAGATATGGGCCGTGCAGCTGCCGTGGCACAGCAAGCACTCGACCACGGTCTGAAGTGTAAGTCGCAGTTCACTGTAACGCCAGGCTCCGAGCAGATCCGTGCTACCATTGAGAGAGATGGATATGTGAGTACACAGCTGCAGTTCTGTAACCAGCACACCGCTATCAAACCCATGTCCCCCTTTTGTTACTTAAAATAAACTACCCACCCCATCTTCGATATTCTTCTCCCATCTGAACGTGTTTCCTGAGGTACAGATACACTTCTGTTGCGATCTCCATCTCTAGCTCCAAGGAATAATATCCGTGTCTGTGGGTCCGTGTCAGTTCTTGACTCTCTCTTCTGAGGCTCCTTGGAGTGCTTATGTAAATGCGAGCTGTTGGAGCTGGGAAACACACTCCAGTCACTCCTCACCCCTCCACTATAAGACCTAAGAGCAGAATTAGGCCACTCGGCCCATCGACTCTGTTCTGCCATTCAATCATGGCGGATATGTTTCTCACCCCCATTCCCCAGCCTTCTCCCCGTAACCCTTGATTTTTCCCCTGAGTACCCAATTTTTTTTTTCTCAATTAAGGGGCCATTTAGCGTGGCCAATCCACCTAACCTGCACATCTTTGGGTTTTTGGGGGGCGAAACCCACACAAACACGGGGAGAATGTGCAAACTCCACACGGACAGTGACTCAGAGCCGGGATCGAACCTGGGACCTCGGTGCCGTGAGGCAGAGTGCTAACCACTGTGCTGCCCCCTCTATCTCTGTCTTAAAGACACTCAGTGAATTGGCCTCCACAGCCTTCTGCGGCAAAGAGTTCCACACATTCACCACCCTCTGGCTGAAGAAATTTCTCCTCATCTCTGTTTTAAAGGATCGTCCCTTTAGTCTGAGATTGTGTCCTCTGGTTCTAGCTTCTCCTACGAGTGAAAACATCCTCTCCACGTCCACTCTATCCAGGCCACGCAGTATCTTGTAAGTTTCAATACGATCCCCCCTCATCCTTCTAAACTCCGTCGAGTACAGACCCAGAGTCCAGACCCAGAGTCTAGATATTTGTCCTGTTGAGAGGACATGGCAACCCAGTCTGATCCCACCCATGGGCTTCCCTCTCCGACAAGTCGTGTCCTCTCTAAACCAGTGGTGAAGTGGGTAATTGTGATGCTTCAGCTGCATCCCCAGATTGGGCTCCAATCCCCGAGAATTGAAGTTAGTCTTGGTGCAAACAGAGGAGCTCAGTTGAAATCTCCCAATTGTGATGCAAAAATTCTGTATCGGTTTTAATATAGGGTTTAAATTTTACACACATACATAGAACATAGAACGATACAGCGCAGTACAGGCCCTTTGGCCCTCGATGTTGCACCGACATGGAAAAAATCTAAAAGCCATCTAACCTACACTATGCCCTTATCATCCATATGCTTATCCAATAAATTTTTAAATGCCCACAATGTTGGCGTGTTCACTACTGTTGCAGGTAGGGCATTCCACGGCCTCACCACTCTGCGTAAAAAACCCACCTCTGACCTCTGTCCTATATCTATTACCCCTCAATTTAAGGCTATGTCCCCTCGTGCTAGCCACCTCCATCCGCGGGAGAAGGCTCGCGCTGTCCACCCTATCTAACCCTCTGATCATTTTGTATGCCTCTATTAAGTCACCTCTTAACCTTCTTCTCTCTAACGAAAACAACCTCAAGTCCATCAGCCTTTCCTCATAAGATTTTCCCTCCATACCAGGCAACATCCTGGTAAATCTCCTCTGCACCCGTTCCAAAGCTTCCACGTCCTTCCTATAATGAGGCGACCAGAACTGTACGCAATACTCCAAATGCGGCCGTACTAGAGTTTTGTACAACTGCAACATGACCTCATGGCTCCGGAACTCAATCCCTCTACCAATAAAGGCCAACACACCATAGGCCTTCTTCACAACCCTATCAACCTGGGTGGCAACTTTCAGGGATCTATGTACATGGACACCGAGATCCCTCTGCTCATCCACACTACCAAGAATTTTACCATTAGCCAAATATTCCGCATTCCTGTTATTCTTTCCAAAGTGAATCACCTCACACTTCTCCACATTAAACTCCATTTGCCACCTCTCAGCCCAGCTCTGCAGCTTATCTATGTCCCTCTGTAACCTGCAACGTCCTTCCGCACTGTCTACAACTCCACCGACTTTAGTGTCGTCTGCAAATTTACTCACCCATCCTTCTGCGCCCTCCTCTAGGTCATTTATAAAAATGACAAACAGCAACGGCCCCAGAACAGATCCTTGTGGTACGCCACTCGTAACTGAACTCCATTCTGAACATTTCCCATCAACTACCACTCTCTGTCTTCTTTCAACCAGCCAATTTCTGATCCACATCTCTAAATCACCCTCAATCCCCAGCCTCCGTATTTTCTGCAATAGCCGACCGTGGGGAACCTTATCAAACGCTTTACTGAAATCCATATACACCACATCAACTGCTCTACCCTCGTCTACCTGTTCAGTCACCTTCTCAAAGAACTCGATAAGGTTTGTGAGGCATGACCTACCCTTCACAAAACCATGCTGACTATCCCTAATCATATTATTCCTATCTAGATGATTATAAATCGTATCTTTTATAATCCTCTCCAAGACTTTACCCACCACAGACGTTAGGCTCACCGGCCTATAGTTACCAGGGTTATCTCTACTCCCCTTCTTGAACAAAGGGACCACATTTGCTATCCTCCAGTCCTCTGGCACTATTCCTGTAGCCAATGATGACCTAAAAATCAAAGCCAAAGGCTCAGCAATCTCTTCCCTGGCTTCCCAGAGAATCCTAGGATAAATCCCATCCGGCCCCGGGGACTTATCTATTTTCACCTTGTCCAGAATTGCCAACACTTCTTCCCTACGCACCTCAATGCCATCTATTCTAATAGCCTAGGTCTCAGCATTCTCCTCCACAATATTATCTTTTTCTTGAGTGAATACTGACGAAAAGTATTCATTTAGTATCTCGCTTATCTCCTCAGCCTCCACACACAACTTCCCACCACTGTCCTTGACAGGCCCTACTCTTACCCTAGTCATTCTTTTATTCCTGACATACCTATAGAAAGCTTTTGGGTTTTCCTTGATCCTACCTGCCAAAGACTTCTCATGTCCCCTCCTTGCTCGTCTCAGCTCTCTCTTTAGATCCTTCCTCGCTTGCTTGTAACTATCAAGCGCCCCAACTGAAACTTCACGCCTCATCTTCACATAGGCCTCCTTCTTCCTCTTAACAAGAGATTCCACTTCTTTGGTAAACCACGGTTCCCTCGCTCGACCCCTTCCTCCCTGCCTGACTGGTACGTACTTATCAAGAACATGCAATAGCTGTTCCTTGAACAAGCTCCACATATCCAGTGTGCCCAACCCTTGCAGCCTACTTCTCCAACCAACACATCCTAAGTCATGTCTAATGGCATCATAATTGCCCTTCCCCCAGCTATAACTCTTGCCCTGCGGGGTATACTTATCCCTTTCCATCACTAATGTAGAGGTCACCGAATTGTGGTCACTGTTTCCAAAGTGCTCACCTACCTCCAGATCTAACACCTGGCCTGGTTCATTACACAAAACCAAATCCAATGTGGCCTCGCCTCTTGTTGGCCTGTCAACATATTGTGTCAGGAAACCCTCCTGCATACATTGTACAAAGAATGACCCATCTAATGTACTCGAACTATATCTTTTCCAGTCAATATTTGGAAAGTTAAAGTCTCCCATAACAACTACCCTGTTACTTTCGCTCTTTTCCAGAATCATCTTCGCCATCCTTTCCTCTACATCCCTAGAACTATTAGGTGGCCTATAGAAAACTCCCAACAGGGTGACCTCTCCTTTTCTGTTTCTAACCTCAGCCCATACTACCTCAGAAGAAGAGTCCCCATCTAGCATCCTTTCCGCCACTGTAATACTGTCCCTGACTAGCAGCGCCACACCTCCTCCTCTTTTGCCCCCTTCTCTGAGCTTACTAAAACACCTAAACCCCGGAACCTGCAACAACCATTCCTGTCCCTGCTCTATCCATGTCTCTGAAATGGCCACAACATCGAAGTCCCAGGTACCAACCCATGCTGCCAGTTCCCCTACCTTATTTTGTATACTCCTGGCATTGAAGTAGACACACTTCAAACCACCTACCTGAACACTGGCACCCTCCTGCAAAGTCAAACCTGTGCTCCTGACCTCTATACTCTCAATTTCCCGTACCCCAAAACTACAATCCAGGTTCCCATGCCCCTGCTGAATTAGTTTAAACCCCCCCCAAAGAGCACTAACAAATCTCCCCCCCAGGATATTGGTGCCCCTCAGGTTCAGATGTAGACCATCCTGTCTATAGAGGTCCCACCTTCCCCAGAAAGAGCCCCAGTTATCCAGAAATCTGAATCCCTCCCGCCTGCACCATCCCTGTAGCCACGTGTTTAATTGCTCTCTCTCCCTATTCCTCATCTCACTATCACGTGGCACGGGCAACAACCCAGAGATAACAACTCTGTTTGTTCTCGCGCTGAGCTTCCATCCTAGCTCCCTAAAGGCCTGCCTGACATCCTTGTTCCCTTACAGCAGATTTTTTTTGTCAATTGTAAGCCTGGTAGTGCATCTTGTGCATTGATGGGTTAGGGTCCGAGAATCCCAACAATTTGCAGTTTGTAAGACTGAGGGAAGGCTACTAAACCACAGGAGTGATAACGCTGACCAGTTGGCATCTTTTATGTTAAAATAAACTTCAATTTAAACACCGAATCAATCACATTAGCAACAAAGTAATATCTTCCCAGTTAACAGTTCTTAAATTAAAGGAAAGATAAACTAGGGCAACACAGTGGCGCAAGTGGTTAGCACAGCTGCCTCACGGCGCCGAGGTCCCAGGTTCGATCCCAGCTCTGGGTCACTGTCCGTGTGGAGTTGCACATTCTCCCCGTGTCTGCGTGGGTTTCGCCCCCACAACCCAAAGATGTGCAGGGTAGGTGGATTGGCCACGCTAAATTGCCCCTTTAATTGGAAAAAAATTTATAGGGTACTCTAAATTTTTTTTAAAAAAAGGAAAAATAAACTACCTCACTATCTACACCTGCCACCTGAGAGATTTGCCTTTGAGAGGACTGTCGAATTCATAATTTTGGTTCTTTCACGATCTGCTGAGATTGTGCCACAAATGGGTAGGATGAAAGTTGTTGAGCTTTCTGTCTTGAGAGCCATCAGGTTTCACTGCTTCAGATAATGTTGGCCCGTTGCTCTGAGGAGGTGCAATAGACAGATGGATTGGAGGAGAAGCAGGCCACCCCCCACCGCACGCACGCACGCACGCACACACACGCACACACACGCACACACACACACACACACACACACACACACCCCTCCAGATCTAACTCATCTTTCTGTCTTCACAGGCCAAAACCCTGAGGGACTTCGGTGGGATTGTCCTCGCTAATGCGTGTGGGCCCTGCATTGGACAGTGGGACAGGTAGAGACCTTCCACTTCAATTTTCCACATCAAAAACGAACCTATCTTCCCTCAAAGAAAAGAGCCGTGTCTGGTACTTGTGTGATGTTGCACTGAACAGATCGGCAATTTGGTGTTTGATAGTTCTAAAGTGTAATTTTTATGAGTTGAGGTTTGTGGACTAAGTTATTGTGGCTTCCAGAACTGAAATGTCCCACGGACAATTCTTGATTGAGGCTTGGATGGCAGCGGACATCAATATTGGCTCAAGTCTCCCTGGGACAGGAATGTGGGGATTAGGAAATCGCCTCAGTTTTTCAATGTTGATCCCTTTCCAATGATACCTACTCAATGTACACTGGGAATGGTAGCATGTGGTTATGTTAGAGGATTAGTAATCCAGGGGCCTATAATATTCCAGAGACATCAGTTCAAATCCTACCATAGCAACTGGGAATTTTAAATTCAGTTAATTCAACAAATCACAACTTAAAAAGCTATCATCAGAATGGTGACCATGAAATGGCTGGATTTTTCCTCACAACACTTGAGAAACGTTTAGATGAGCGCCCTAGCGTACAAGGCTATGGGTAAAGTGCTGGAAAATGGGATAAGATAGGCCCTTGATGGCTGGCACAGACTCGCTGTGCTACAAGCCCAATGCCTGGGCGATACAGTGGTTAGCACTGCTGCCTCACAGCTCCAGGGACTTGGGTGACTGTCTACGCGGAGTCTACATGTTCTCCCCGTGTCTGCGTGGGTTTCGTCCGGGTGCTCCGGTTTCCTCCCACAGTTCAAAGGTGTGCGGGTTAGGAGGATTGGTCACGTTAAATTGCCCTGTAGTGTCAGACATAGGTGGGGTTGCTGGGTTATGGGGATAGGGTGGAGGTGTGGGCCTAGGTAGGGTGCTCTTTCAGGGGCCGTTGTAGACTTGATAGGCCAAATGGCCTCCTTTTGCACTGTACCTTTTTATGATGATTCTATAAACCGGAGCACTCGGAGGAAATGGATGCAGAAACTGGGGATGGGTCCTTTCACAGTCAAGTCACCTGCTAACACTTGCTAGCTGGACTCCCTTATAAAGAGCCATTGCTCAAAATTTCTTTGAAGTGAGTGGCGCAGTTTTTAACACTGCTGCCTCATATTGAGCAAATGAAAGGGGACTTCCGTAGGTGGGATGTGCTCCGGCTGCCACTGGCAGGGTGGGTACAGACTGTGACGAACACAGTCCTCCCGAGATTGCTGTTTGTGTTTCAGTGTTTTCCAATCTTCATCCCCAAGGCAGATTTTAGCAAGATGAATGCGACGATCTCGGATTTTATATCGGCCGGGAAAGCCCCGAGGGTGAAGAAGGTCCTTCTTGAACAGGGGCGCGGGGACAGGAGCGTGGCCCTTCCGAACTTTATTAATTACTACAGGCCAGCTAATATATCGATGGTTAGGAAATGGGTAGTGGGGGAGGGATCGGTGTGGGAGCGAGTGGAGGCGGCATCTTGCAAGGGCATGAGTCTGAAAGGCTTTGTTAACGGCACCTCTGCCGTTCTCGCCGGCGCGATACTCCACAAGCCTAGTGGTAGCCCTGAGAGAGTGGGGGCACTGGAGGCAGCATATGAGACTGTAGTGTGGTCACCGATCTGTGACAATCACCGGTTCATTCCGGGGGGGGAGGGGGCTGGTTGGGGGCTTCAGGAGGTGGCTGTGGGCAGGGATTGAGAGATTTGAGGACCTCGTCATTGAGGAGGCCTTCCCGAGCCTGGGGGAGCCACGGGAGGGGCTTTGAGTTATCGGGTGGGAATGGATTTCAGTACCTGCAGGTACGAGATTTTGTTCGGAGGCAGGTCCCGAGCTTCCTCGCCTCCATCTAAGGGGGCTTCAGGATGGTATTGTCTAAAACAGGGGAGAGAAGGATTTCCAACACTCCAAATATTCCCACTTCTGGACTCGGATTCACCCTCCCTTCCAGCACCTCTGACATGACATCTGAAAATCCCTGCCAGAATCCCCTCCGCCTCGGAGGGAGGAGAGAGGCCGAGGGGGGGGGAGAGGCCGACGTTTTGGCCTTTGCCTCCCTGGTGATCCGGGGATGGATTTTGCTGGGTTGGAGGGACTCGGAGCCTCCAAAGTCGGGGGTGTGGGTCCGTGACATGGTAGGGTTTCTTAAGCTAGAGAAAATTAAGTTCGCCTTAAGGGGTTCGTTACAGGGGTTCGCTCTGAGGTGGCAGCGACTTCTTCAAGGAAAATTGACTTGTCAGCAGGAGGGGGTGGGGGGGCAGGGGAGGCATGGAAGGGACAGATAAGGGCAGGGAATCTAATGTATGGGTAGTTAAGGAGGAGTTGGGTGTGTTATTGCAGGGTCCTTGTGTGTGCCAGATCTCTCTGTTTAAAATGTTAAAAGTGCTAAAATTATAAATGTCTAAATAAAATATTTTCTAAAAAATAAAACACTGCTGCCTCCCGGCCCTGGGTCACTGTGCGTCTGGAGTTTTCACATTCTCCCCGTGTCTGTGTGGGAGTCCCTCCCACAGGCCAAAGATGTGCAGGCTAGGTGGATTGGCCATGCTAAATTGCCCCTTAATTGGGGGGGGGGGGGGGGGGGGGTAGCCGTCTCTGCGAGTTGGTGGTGTCAGGAAACGAGGGGATGGAAGAGAAACCGAAGCTCAGCTCAGCTCGAGATAACTGGGTGGCTGAGCAACCCGAGAGGGGCCTCTTACTCTATGATGGTGCAGGTGTGCCCCGTTTTCCAGAAGATGGCAAAATGTTAATTTTAATACAAACTGTGCTATCTGACTACGACCTTGATAACAAGAGTAAGATTGTAAGTCCCTGCCCCCTATCCCTCGCGCTGGCAGTGAAGTTGATTTACTGTAAAGTAACAGTGGACAGCACTATGGGCTGGCAAACATGAGCAGTGGAGTGGAGACTCCTTTGAAGGGATGGAGAAATTGAGGGATTAACTCCATAAAAGCTGTTGGTTACCTCACTTGATGGTAACGTTGCCGTGGGCCTGGTTATTAAGCTTTGATGGGTACCATTTCCGATCACTGACTCGATTGACCTTGAATAATATTTACAAGCTGCCATCACGCCTCTTCCTGAGTGCGACTCATTTTTGCCTTTGTTGTTTCTGAATTTCCACTCCAGGCAGGACGTTAAGAAAGGTGAAAAGAACACCATTGTGACTTCCTACAACAGAAACTTCACCGGGCGCAATGATGCCAACCCCGCCACACACGCCTTCGTCACATCCCCCGAGGTAAAATACACACGGGAGCCGCTCCGAGGTTGAATTTGTCGTTTCCAAGAAACCTCGAAGAGAGGCTGTCGCGATGTACCCGTGACTATTGGCATTGACACGTTTTAGTGAGGAGGCTGGCAAAGAGAACTGAGATTGTGGGGGCAGACACATGTGTACAATCTACTGAGTGGGCAGAGGATTGACACGAACGCCCTGCTTCTGTGCTGCAGATTCTGTGTGCTAATGCCGTTTGGCTGTGTGCACTGGGGGGGGAAATGTATCCAAACGGCACAGGGGTAGGGGGTGGAATCTTGTCAATTTTGGGACTTGCCTTCAGCCATTCAGCTGTTTGGAGTCAGACACAATTGTGGATTCCAGGGGATACAGTGAAGAGATGGACGATTTGACTGCAGCAGCAATGTGCTGTTTGTTCCCGGATTGGCACTGGCTGCTGCTGTCGTGTGGTCCAGCAACCGGGGCAGAATTTTGTGATTTTTCCCACCCCCAATACTCCCCCATTTCAATCTGGGCACACCCACAATCCAGCGGATGGCCAGTCCGCTGCCTGTTTGCTGGCCCCCTACCCCTCTGAAATTTTCGGGGAGGGATGCAGGGGATGCATTTGGTGGCCTGCTGGCAGCAGTATTTTTCCCGTGGGGGGGGGGCCGGTGCCACCCATTCCATGACCGCTTAAGTTACGCAAGCTGTTGTCAGGCAAGAGTTAATTTACGGAGCCCCCAGAACCGTTGTAGGCACACCCCCCCCTTCCCCCTCTTTAAGCCTCTCTCCAGGTCTCTTGAACCCACACCCTTGCCAAGACCCCCCAAGCAGCACAGTGGGTAGCACTGTTGCCTCACAGCACCAGGGTCCCAGGTTCGATTCCCAGCTTGGGTCACTGTCTGTGCAGAATCTGCACGTTCTCCCCGTGTCTGCGTGGGTTTCCTCCGGGCGCTCCGGTTTCCTCCCGCAAGTCCCGAAAGACGTGCTGTTGGCCGAATTGGACATTCTGAATTCTCCCTCTGTGTAACCAAACAGGCGCCGGAGTATGTCGACGAGGGGATTTTCACGGTAACTTCATTGTAGTGTTAATGTAAGCCTATTGGTGACAATAAAGATTATTTATTAGATTAGAAGCCCCAGATTTATTTGGCTTCCTTGGCCTGGTGGTAATCCCAGCAGTGGCCACCGTTCCTGACTGGCGCTGCTGCTGAGTCTACAGAGCTGCCGGCCAATCCTATTGGCTACTGAGGTAGGGTGGAAGTCTTGCCTGAAAAGAACGAATGATGCCCCCCAGTGTTAAATTGCTGTGGAGCAGGATTCCGAGACGTGAAAGGGCTTCCCCACTGTGGAGTACACCAGGGTACTCTATAAAGGCCAGCCCCTCACATGCTGATAGCCTCCAGCATTTTCAATCTCTATGTTATGGTACTGAACAGATTAATGTATTATCTGTGTGGGGTTTGCACTTTCTGCCCTTGTCTGTGTGGATCTCACCCCGACAACCCAAAGATGTGCAGAGTACCAAAAGAGAAAATGCTGGAAAATCTCAGCAGGTCTGGCAGCATCTGTAGGCAGAGAAAAGAGCGAACGTTTCGAGGCCAGACGACCCTTTGTCGAAGCAGAGTAGGTGGATTGGCCACACGACATTGCCCCTCAAAAAAAAAAGGATTCATGTATAAATCTAGTGCCCCCAAGTAGCACTAAATTCCAGTGGAATCCTGTGGGAATTGTACAGAAGCTGCAGTCCGCTTGATATGGTTTTATCTTCCTAGATCGTCACTGCCTTTGCCATCGCCGGAACCTTGAAATTCGACCCCGAGCGAGACTCGCTGACTGGAAGTGATGGGAAGAGCTTCAAACTAAACCCACCAAACGCTGATGAGCTGCCCAGCAAGGTACGTGTCACTGCGACAGGCAGGCTAGCAACCAGCATCACAGCCAGGTACGTGTCACTCCGACAGGCAGGCTAGCAACCAGCATCACAGCCAGGTACGTGTCACTGCAACAGGCAGGCTAACAACCAGCATCACAGCCAGGTACGTGTCACTGAGACAGGCAGGCTAGCATCCAGCATCACAGCCAGGTACGTGTCACTGAGACAGGCAGGCTAGACCCGCATCACAGCCAGGTACGTGTCACTGAGACAGGCAGGCTAGCATCCAGCATCACAGCCAGGTACGTGTCACTGAGACAGGCAGGCTAGACCCGCATCACAGCCAGGTACGTGTCACTGAGACAGGCAGGCTAGCATCCAGCATCACAGCCAGGTACGTGTCACTGTGACAGGCAGGCTAGCATCCAGCATCACAGCCAGGTACGTGTCACTGCGACAGGCAGGCTAGCATCCAGCATCACAGCCAGGTACGTGTCACTGTGACAGGCAGGCTAGCATCCAGCATCACAGCCAGGTACGTGTCACTGAGACAGGCAGGCTAGACCCGCATCACAGCCAGGTACGTGTCACTGAGACAGGCAGGCTAGCATCCAGCATCGCAGCCAGGTACGTGTCACTGAGACAGGCAGGCTAGACCCGCATCACAGCCAGGTACGTGTCACTGAGACAGGCAGGCTAGACCAGCATCACAGCCAGGTACGTGTCACTGAGACAGGCAGGCTAGCATCCAGCATCACAGCCAGGTACGTGTCACTGAGACAGGCAGGCTAGACCCGCATCACAGCCAGGTACGTGTCACTGAGACAGGCAGGCTAGACCCGCATCACAGCCAGGTACGTGTCACTGAGACAGGCAGGCTAGACCCGCATCACAGCCAGGTACGTGTCACTGAGACAGGCAGGCTAGACCAGCATCACAGCCAGGTACGTGTCACTGAGACAGGCAGGCTAGCATCCAGCATCACAGCCAGGTACGGGTCACTGCGACAGGCAGGCTAGACCAGCATCACAGCCAGGTATGTGTCACTGAGACAGGCAGGCTAGACCCGCATCACAGCCAGGTACGTGTCACTGGGACAGGCAGGCTAGACCCGCATCACAGCCAGGTACGTGTCACTGAGACAGGCAGGCTAGCATCCAGCATCACAGCCAGGTACGTGTCACTGAGACAGGCAGGCTAGACCAGCATCACAGCCAGGTACGTGTCACTGAGACAGGCAGGCTAGACCAGCATCACAGCCAGGTACGTGTCACTGAGACAGGCAGGCTAACAACCAGCATCACAGCCAGGTACGTGTCACTGAGACAGGCAGGCTAGACCAGCATCACAGCCAGGTACGTGTCACTGAGACAGGCAGGCTAGACCCGCATCACAGCCAGGTACGTGTCACTGAGACAGGCAGGCTAGACCCGCATCACAGCCAGGTACGTGTCACTGAGACAGGCAGGCTAGCATCCAGCATCACAGCCAGGTACGTGTCACTGAGACAGGCAGGCTAGCATCCAGCATCACAGCCAGGTACGTGTCACTGCGACAGGCAGGCTAGACCAGCATCACAGCCAGGTACGTGTCACTGAGACAGGCAGGCTAGACCAGCATCACAGCCAGGTACGTGTCACTGAGACAGGCAGGCTAGACCCGCATCACAGCCAGGTACGTGTCACTGAGACAGGCAGGCTAGACCCGCATCACAGCCAGGTACGTGTCACTGAGACAGGCAGGCTAGCATCCAGCATCACAGCCAGGTACGTGTCACTGAGACAGGCAGGCTAGCATCCAGCATCACAGCCAGGTACGTGTCACTGAGACAGGCAGGCTAGCATCACAGCCAGGTACGTGTCACTGAGACAGGCAGGCTAGACCCGCATCACAGCCAGGTACGTGTCACTGCGACAGGCAGGCTAGCATCCAGCATCACAGCCAGGTACGTGTCACCGTGACAGGCAGGCTAGACCAGCATCACAGCCAGGTACGTGTCACTGAGACAGGCAGGCTAGCATCCAGCATCACAGCCAGGTACGTGTCACTGAGACAGGCAGGCTAGACCAGCATCACAGCCAGGTACGTGTCACTGTGACAGGCAGGCTAGCATCCAGCATCACAGCCAGGTACGTGTCACTGAGACAGGCAGGCTAGCATCCAGCATCACAGCCAGGTACGTGTCACTGAGACAGGCAGGCTAGACCAGCATCACAGCCAGGTACGTGACACTGCGACAGGCAGGCTAGCATCACAGCCAGGTACGTGTCACTGTGACAGGCAGGCTAGCATCCAGCATCACAGCCAGGTACGTGTCACTGAGACAGGCAGGCTAGCATCCAGCATCACAGCCAGGTACGTGTCACTGAGACAGGCAGGCTAGACCAGCATCACAGCCAGGTACGTGTCACTGTGACAGGCAGGCTAGCATCCAGCATCACAGCCAGGTACGTGTCACTGAGACAGGCAGGCTAGACCAGCATCACAGCCAGGTACGTGTCACTGTGACAGGCAGGCTAGCATCCAGCATCACAGCCAGGTACGTGTCACTGAGACAGGCAGGCTAGCATCCAGCATCACAGCCAGGTACGTGTCACTGAGATAGGCAGGCTAGACCAGCATCACAGCCAGGTACGTGTCACTGAGACAGGCAGGCTAGACCAGCATCACAGCCAGGTACGTGTCACTGAGATAGGCAGGCTAGACCAGCATCACAGCCAGGTACGTGTCACTGAGACAGGCAGGCTAGACCAGCATCACAGCCAGGTACGGGTCACTGCGACAGGCAGGCTAGCATCCAGCATCACAGCCAGGTACGTGTCACTGAGACAGGCAGGCTAGACCAGCATCACAGCCAGGTACGTGTCACTGCGACAGGCAGGCTAGACCCGCATCACAGCCAGGTACGTGTCACTGAGACAGGCAGGCTAGCATCCAGCATCACAGCCAGGTACGTGTCACTGAGACAGGCAGGCTAGACCAGCATCACAGCCAGGTACGTGTCACTGGGACAGGCAGGCTAGACCAGCATCACAGCCAGGTACGTGTCACTGTGACAGGCAGGCTAGACCCGCATCACAGCCAGGTACGTGTCACTGAGACAGGCAGGCTAGCAGCCAGCATCACAGCCAGGTACGTGTCACTGAGACAGGCAGGCTAGACCAGCATCACAGCCAGGTACGTGTCACTGAGACAGGCAGGCTAGACCAGCATCACAGCCAGGTACGTGTCACTGCGACAGGCAGGCTAGCATCCAGCATCACAGCCAGGTACGTGTCACTGAGACAGGCAGGCTAGCAGCCAGCATCACAGCCAGGTACGTGTCACTGAGACAGGCAGGCTAGCATCCAGCATCACAGCCAGGTACGTGTCACTGAGACAGGCAGGCTAGACCCGCATCACAGCCAGGTACGTGTCACTGAGACAGGCAGGCTAGACCCGCATCACAGCCAGGTACGTGTCACTGAGACAGGCAGGCTAGACCCGCATCACAGCCAGGTACGTGTCACTGAGACAGGCAGGCTAGACCAGCATCACAGCCAGGTACGTGTCACTGAGACAGGCAGGCTAGACCAGCATCACAGCCAGGTACGTGTCACTGAGACAGGCAGGCTAGACCAGCATCACAGCCAGGTACGTGTCACTGAGACAGGCAGGCTAGCAACCAGCATCACAGCCAGGTACGTGTCACTGAGACAGGCAGGCTAGCATCACAGCCAGGTACGTGTCACTGAGACAGGCAGGCTAGACCAGCATCACAGCCAGGTACGTGTCACTGAGACAGGCAGGCTAGACCAGCATCACAGCCAGGTACGTGTCACTGAGACAGGCAGGCTAGACCAGCATCACAGCCAGGTACGTGTCACTGAGACAGGCAGGCTAACATCCAGCATCACAGCCAGGTACGTGTCACTGAGACAGGCAGGCTAGACCAGCATCACAGCCAGGTACGTGTCACTGAGACAGGCAGGCTAGCATCACAGCCAGGTACGTGTCACTGTGACAGGCAGGCTAGACCCGCATCACAGCCAGGTACGTGTCACTGAGACAGGCAGGCTAGCATCCAGCATCACAGCCAGGTACGTGTCACTGAGACAGGCAGGCTAGCATCCAGCATCACAGCCAGGTACGTGTCACTGAGACAGGCAGGCTAGACCAGCATCACAGCCAGGTACGCGTCACTGAGACAGGCAGGCTAGCATCCAGCATCACAGCCAGGTACGTGTCACTGAGACAGGCAGGCTAGCATCCAGCATCACAGCCAGGTACGTGTCACTGTGACAGGCAGGCTAGCATCCAGCATCACAGCCAGGTACGTGTCACTGAGACAGGCAGGCTAGACCCGCATCACAGCCAGGTACGTGTCACTGAGACAGGCAGGCTAGACCCGCATCACAGCCAGGTACGTGTCACAGCGACAGGCAGGCTAGCATCCAGCATCACAGCCAGGTACGTGTCCCTGAGACAGGCAGGCTAGCATCCAGCATCACAGCCAGGTACGTGTCACTGCGACAGGCAGGCTAGACCAGCATCACAGCCAGGTACGTGTCACTGAGACAGGCAGGCTAGCATCCAGCATCACAGCCAGGTACGTGTCACTGAGACAGGCAGGCTAGCAACCAGCATCACAGCCAGGTACGTGTCACTGAGACAGGCAGGCTAGCAACCAGCATCACAGCCAGGTACGTGTCACTGAGACAGGCAGGCTAGCAACCAGCATCACAGCCAGGTACGTGTCACTGAGACAGGCAGGCTAGACCAGCATCTCAGCCAGGTACGTGTCACTGAGACAGGCAGGCTAGCATCCAGCATCACAGCCAGGTACGTGTCACTGCGACAGGCAGGCTAGACCAGCATCACAGCCAGGTACGTGTCACTGAGACAGGCAGGCTAGACCAGCATCACAGCCAGGTACGTGTCACTGAGACAGGCAGGCTAGCATCCAGCATCACAGCCAGGTACGTGTCACTGAGACAGGCAGGCTAGACCAGCATCACAGCCAGGTACGTGTCACTGAGACAGGCAGGCTAGACCAGCATCACAGCCAGGTACGTGTCACTGAGACAGGCAGGCTAGACCAGCATCACAGCCAGGTACGTGTCACTGCGTCAGGCAGGCTAGACCCGCATCACAGCCAGGTACGTGTCACTGAGACAGGCAGGCTAGCATCCAGCATCACAGCCAGGTACGTGTCACTGAGACAGGCAGGCTAGCATCCAGCATCACAGCCAGGTACGTGTCACTGAGACAGGCAGGCTAGACCCGCATCACAGCCAGGTACGTGTCACTGAGACAGGCAGGCTAGCATCCAGCATCACAGCCAGGTACGTGTCACAGCGACAGGCAGGCTAGCATCCAGCATCACAGCCAGGTACGTGTCACTGAGACAGGCAGGCTAGCATCCAGCATCACAGCCAGGTACGTGTCACTGTGACAGGCAGGCTAGCATCCAGCATCACAGCCAGGTACGTGTCACTGCGACAGGCAGGCTAGCATCACAGCCAGGTACGTGTCACTGAGACAGGCAGGCTAGACCCGCATCACAGCCAGGTACGTGTCACTGAGACAGGCAGGCTAGCATCCAGCATCGCAGCCAGGTACGTGTCACTGAGACAGGCAGGCTAGACCAGCATCACAGCCAGGTACGTGTCACTGAGACAGGCAGGCTAGACCCGCATCACAGCCAGGTACGTGTCACTGCGACAGGCAGGCTAGACCCGCATCACAGCCAGGTACGTGTCACTGAGACAGGCAGGCTAGACCAGCATCACAGCCAGGTACGTGTCACTGAGACAGGCAGGCTAGCATCCAGCATCACAGCCAGGTACGTGTCACTGAGACAGGCAGGCTAGACCAGCATCACAGCCAGGTACGTGTCACTGAGACAGGCAGGCTAGACCAGCATCACAGCCAGGTACGTGTCACTGCGACAGGCAGGCTAGACCCGCATCACAGCCAGGTACGTGTCACTGAGACAGGCAGGCTAGACCCGCATCACAGCCAGGTACGTGTCACTGAGACAGGCAGGCTAGACCAGCATCACAGCCAGGTACGTGTCACTGAGACAGGCAGGCTAGACCAGCATCACAGCCAGGTACGTGTCACTGAGACAGGCAGGCTAGACCCGCATCACAGCCAGGTACGTGTCACTGCGACAGGCAGGCTAGACCCGCATCACAGCCAGGTACGTGTCACTGAGACAGGCAGGCTAGCATCCAGCATCACAGCCAGGTACGTGTCACTGAGACAGGCAGGCTAGACCCGCATCACAGCCAGGTACGTGTCACTGAGACAGGCAGGCTAGCATCCAGCATCACAGCCAGGTACGTGTCACTGAGACAGGCAGGCTAGACCAGCATCACAGCCAGGTACGTGTCACTGAGACAGGCAGGCTAGCATCCAGCATCACAGCAAGGTACGTGTCACTGAGACAGGCAGGCTAGACCCGCATCACAGCCAGGTACGTGTCACTGAGACAGGCAGGCTAGACCCGCATCACAGCCAGGTACGTGTCACTGAGACAGGCAGGCTAGACCAGCATCACAGCCAGGTACGTGTCACTGAGACAGGCAGGCTAGCATCCAGCATCACAGCCAGGTACGTGTCACTGAGACAGGCAGGCTAGCATCCAGCATCACAGCAAGGTACGTGTCACTGAGACAGGCAGGCTAGACCCGCATCACAGCCAGGTACGTGTCACTGAGACAGGCAGGCTAGACCCGCATCACAGCCAGGTACGTGTCACAGCGACAGGCAGGCTAGACCAGCATCACAGCCAGGTACGTGTCACTGAGACAGGCAGGCTAGACCAGCATCTCAGCCAGGTACGTGTCACTGCGACAGGCAGGCTAGACCCGCATCACAGCCAGGTACGTGTCACTGAGACAGGCAGGCTAACAACCAGCATCACAGCCAGGTACGGGTCACTGAGACAGGCAGGCTAGACCAGCATCACAGCCAGGTACGTGTCACTGAGACAGGCAGGCTAGCATCCAGCATCACAGCCAGGTACGTGTCACTGAGACAGGCAGGCTAGACCAGCATCACAGCCAGGTACGTGTCACTGAGACAGGCAGGCTAGACCCGCATCATAGCCAGGTACGTGTCACTGAGACAGGCAGGCTAGCAACCAGCATCACAGCCAGGTACGTGTCACTGAGACAGGCAGGCTAGCATCCAGCATCACAGCCAGGTACGTGTCACTGAGACAGGCAGGCTAGCATCCAGCATCACAGCCAGGTACGTGTCACTGAGACAGGCAGGCTAGCAACCAGCATCACAGCCAGGTACGTGTCACTGAGACAGGCAGGCTAGCATCCAGCATCACAGCCAGGTACGTGTCACTGAGACAGGCAGGCTAGCATCCAGCATCACAGCCAGGTACGTGTCACTGAGACAGGCTGGCTAGACCCGCATCACAGCCAGGTACGTGTCACTGAGACAGGCAGGCTAGACCAGCATCACAGCCAGGTACGTGTCACTGAGACAGGCAGGCTAGCATCCAGCATCACAGCCAGGTACATGTCACTGAGACAGGCAGGCTAGACCAGCATCACAGCCAGGTACGTGTCACTGAGACAGGCAGGCTAGACCAGCATCACAGCCAGGTACGTGTCACTGAGACAGGCAGGCTAGCATCACAGCCAGGTACGTGTCACTGAGACAGGCAGGCTAGCATCCAGCATCACAGCCAGGTACGTGTCACTGCGACAGGCAGGCTAGCATCCAGCATCACAGCCAGGTACGTGTCACTGAGACAGGCAGGCTAGCATCCAGCATCACAGCCAGGTACGTGTCACTGCGACAGGCAGGCTAGCATCCAGCATCACAGCCAGGTACGTGTCACTGAGACAGGCAGGCTAGCATCCAGCATCACAGCCAGGTACGTGTCACTGAGACAGGCAGGCTAGACCCGCATCACAGCCAGGTACGTGTCACTGAGACAGGCAGGCTAGACCCGCATCACAGCCAGGTACGTGTCACTGAGACAGGCAGGCTAGCATCCAGCATCACAGCCAGGTACGTGTCACTGAGACAGGCAGGCTAGCATCCAGCATCACAGCCAGGTACGTGTCACTGTGACAGGCAGGCTAGCATCCAGCATCACAGCCAGGTACGTGTCACTGAGACAGGCAGGCTAGACCAGCATCACAGCCAGGTACGTGTCACTGCGACAGGCAGGCTAGCATCCAGCATCACAGCCAGGTACGTGTCACTGAGACAGGCAGGCTAGACCAGCATCACAGCCAGGTACGTGTCACTGAGACAGGCAGGCTAGCATCCAGCATCACAGCCAGGTACGTGTCACTGAGACAGGCAGGCTAGACCAGCATCACAGCCAGGTACGTGTCACTGAGACAGGCAGGCTAGCATCCAGCATCACAGCCAGGTACGTGTCACTGAGACAGGCAGGCTAGCATCCAGCATCACAGCCAGGTACGGGTCACTGAGACAGGCAGGCTAGCATCCAGCATCACAGCCAGGTACGTGTCACTGAGACAGGCAGGCTAGACCCGCATCACAGCCAGGTACGTGTCACTGAGACAGGCAGGCTAGCATCCAGCATCACAGCCAGGTACGTGTCACTGAGACAGGCAGGCTAGCATCCAGCATCACAGCCAGGTACGTGTCACTGAGACAGGCAGGCTAGCATCCAGCATCACAGCCAGGTACGTGTCACTGAGACAGGCAGGCTAGACCAGCATCACAGCCAGGTACGTGTCACTGAGACAGGCAGGCTAGCAACCAGCATCACAGCCAGGTACGTGTCACTGAGACAGGCAGGCTAGCATCCAGCATCACAGCCAGGTACGTGTCACTGAGACAGGCAGGCTAGACCCGCATCACAGCCAGGTACGTGTCACTGAGACAGGCAGGCTAGACCCGCATCACAGCCAGGTACGGGTCACTGAGACAGGCAGGCTAGACCAGCATCACAGCCAGGTACGTGTCACTGAGACAGGCAGGCTAGCATCACAGCCAGGTACGTGTCACTGTGACAGGCAGGATAGCATCCAGCATCACAGCCAGGTACGTGTCACTGAGACAGGCAGGCTAGACCAGCATCACAGCCAGGTACGGGTCACTGAGACAGGCAGGATAGCATCCAGCATCACAGCCAGGTACGTGTCACTGAGACAGGCAGGCTAGACCAGCATCACAGCCAGGTACGGGTCACTGAGACAGGCAGGCTAGACCAGCATCACAGCCAGGTACGTGTCACTGAGACAGGCAGGCTAGCATCACAGCATCACAGCCAGGTACGTGTCACTGTGACAGGCAGGCTAGCATCCAGCATCACAGCCAGGTACGTGTCACTGCGACAGGCAGGCTAGACCAGCATCACAGCCAGGTACGTGTCACTGAGACAGGCAGGCTAGACCAGCATCACAGCCAGGTACGGGTCACTGAGACAGGCAGGCTAGACCAGCATCACAGCCAGGTACGTGTCACTGAGACAGGCAGGCTAGCATCACAGCATCACAGCCAGGTACGTGTCACTGTGACAGGCAGGCTAGCATCCAGCATCACAGCCAGGTACGTGTCACTGTGACAGGCAGGCTAGACCAGCATCACAGCCAGGTACGTGTCACTGAGACAGGCAGGCTAGCATCCAGCATCACAGCCAGGTACCTGTCACTGAGACAGGCAGGCTAGACCAGCATCACAGCCAGGTACGTGTCACTGTGACAGGCAGGCTAGACCAGCATCACAGCCAGGTACGTGTCACTGAGACAGGCAGGCTAGCATCCAGCATCACAGCCAGGTACGTGTCACTGAGACAGGCAGGCTAGACCAGCATCACAGCCAGGTACGTGTCACTGAGACAGGCAGGCTAGCATCCAGCATCACAGCCAGGTACGTGTCACTGCAACAGGCAGGCTAGACCCGCATCACAGCCAGGTACGTGTCACTGAGACAGGCAGGCTAGCATCCAGCATCACAGCCAGGTACGTGTCACTGAGACAGGCAGGCTAGCATCCAGCATCACAGCCAGGTACGGGTCACTGAGACAGGCAGGCTAGCATCCAGCATCACAGCCAGGTACGTGTCACTGAGACAGGCAGGCTAGACCAGCATCACAGCCAGGTACGTGTCACTGAGACAGGCAGGCTAGACCAGCATCACAGCCAGGTACGTGTCACTGTGACAGGCAGGCTAGCATCCAGCATCACAGCCAGGTACGTGTCACTGTGACAGGCAGGCTAGCAGCCAGCATCACAGCCAGGTACGTGTCACTGCGACAGGCAGGCTAACAGCCAGCATCACAGCCAGGTACGTGTCACTGAGACAGGCAGGCTAGACCAGCATCACAGCCAGGTACGTGTCACTGTGACAGGCAGGCTAGCATCCAGCATCACAGCCAGGTACGTGTCACTGCGACAGGCAGGCTAGACCAGCATCACAGCCAGGTACGTGTCACTGAGACAGGCAGGCTAGACCAGCATCACAGCCAGGTACGTGTCACTGTGACAGGCAGGCTAGACCCGCATCACAGCCAGGTACGTGTCACTGAGACAGGCAGGCTAGACCAGCATCACAGCCAGGTACGTGTCACTGAGACAGGCAGGCTAGCATCCAGCATCACAGCCAGGTACGTGTCACTGAGACAGGCAGGCTAGCATCCAGCATCACAGCCAGGTACGTGTCACTGAGACAGGCAGGCTAGCATCCAGCATCACAGCCAGGTACGTGTCACTGCAACAGGCAGGCTAGACCAGCATCACAGCCAGGTACGTGTCACTGAGACAGGCAGGCTAGACCAGCATCACAGCCAGGTACGTGTCACTGAGACAGGCAGGCTAGACCAGCATCACAGCCAGGTACGTGTCACTGAGACAGGCAGGCTAGCATCCAGCATCACAGCCAGGTACGTGTCACTGAGACAGGCAGGCTAGCATCCAGCATCACAGCCAGGTACGTGTCACTGAGACAGGCAGGCTAGCATCCAGCATCACAGCCAGGTACGTGTCACTGCAACAGGCAGGCTAGACCAGCATCACAGCCAGGTACGTGTCACTGAGACAGGCAGGCTAGACCAGCATCACAGCCAGGTACGTGTCACTGAGACAGGCAGGCTAGACCAGCATCACAGCCAGGTACGTGTCACTGTGACAGGCAGGCTAGCAGCCAGCATCACAGCCAGGTACGTGTCACTGCGACAGGCAGGCTAACAGCCAGCATCACAGCCAGGTACGTGTCACTGAGACAGGCAGGCTAGACCCGCATCACAGCCAGGTACGTGTCACTGAGACAGGCAGGCTAGACCCGCATCACAGCCAGGTACGTGTCACTGAGACAGGCAGGCTAGACCCGCATCACAGCCAGGTACGTGTCACTGAGACAGGCAGGCTAGACCAGCATCACAGCCAGGTACGTGTCACTGAGACAGGCAGGCTAGCATCCAGCATCACAGCCAGGTACGTGTCACTGAGACAGGCAGGCTAGCATCCAGCATCACAGCCAGGTACGTGTCACTGAGACAGGCAGGCTAGCATCACAGCCAGGTACGTGTCACTGAGACAGGCAGGCTAGCATCCAGCATCACAGCCAGGTACGTGTCACTGAGACAGGCAGGCTAGCATCCAGCATCACAGCCAGGTACGTGTCACTGAGACAGGCAGGCTAGCATCCAGCATCACAGCCAGGTACGTGTCACTGCAACAGGCAGGCTAGACCAGCATCACAGCCAGGTACGTGTCACTGAGACAGGCAGGCTAGACCAGCATCACAGCCAGGTACGTGTCACTGAGACAGGCAGGCTAGACCAGCATCACAGCCAGGTACGTGTCACTGTGACAGGCAGGCTAGCAGCCAGCATCACAGCCAGGTACGTGTCACTGCGACAGGCAGGCTAACAGCCAGCATCACAGCCAGGTACGTGTCACTGAGACAGGCAGGCTAGACCAGCATCACAGCCAGGTACGTGTCACTGAGACAGGCAGGCTAGCATCCAGCATCACAGCCAGGTACGTGTCACTGAGACAGGCAGGCTAGCATCCAGCATCACAGCCAGGTACGTGTCACTGAGACAGGCAGGCTAGACCAGCATCACAGCCAGGTACGTGTCACTGAGACAGGCAGGCTAGCATCCAGCATCACAGCCAGGTACGTGTCACTGAGACAGGCAGGCTAGACCCGCATCACAGCCAGGTACGTGTCACTGAGACAGGCAGGCTAGACCCGCATCACAGCCAGGTACGTGTCACTCCGACAGGCAGGCTAGCATCCAGCATCACAGCCAGGTACGTGTCACTGAGACAGGCAGGCTAGACCAGCATCACAGCCAGGTACGTGTCACTGAGACAGGCAGGCTAGCATCCAGCATCACAGCCAGGTACGTGTCACTGAGACAGGCAGGCTAGACCAGCATCACAGCCAGGTACGTGTCACTGAGACAGGCAGGCTAGCATCCAGCATCACAGCCAGGTACGTGTCACTGAGACAGGCAGGCTAGCATCCAGCATCACAGCCAGGTACGTGACACTGAGACAGGCTGGCTAGACCCGCATCACAGCCAGGTACGTGTCACTGAGACAGGCAGGCTAGCATCCAGCATCACAGCCAGGTACGTGTCACTGAGACAGGCTGGCTAGACCCGCATCACAGCCAGGTACGTGTCACTGAGACAGGCAGGCTAGCATCCAGCATCACAGCCAGGTACGTGTCACTGTGACAGGCAGGCTAGACCAGCATCACAGCCAGGTACGTGTCACTGAGACAGGCAGGCTAGCATCCAGCATCACAGCCAGGTACGTGTCACTGAGACAGGCAGGCTAGCATCCAGCATCACAGCCAGGTACGGGTCACTGAGACAGGCAGGCTAGCATCCAGCATCACAGCCAGGTACGTGTCACTGAGACAGGCAGGCTAGACCAGCATCACAGCCAGGTACGGGTCACTGAGACAGGCAGGCTAGCATCCAGCATCACAGCCAGGTACGTGTCACTGAGACAGGCAGGCTAGCATCCAGCATCACAGCCAGGTACGTGTCACTGAGACAGGCAGGCTAGACCAGCATCACAGCCAGGTACGTGTCACTGAGACAGGCAGGCTAGACCAGCATCACAGCCAGGTACGTGTCACTGAGACAGGCAGGCTAGCATCCAGCATCACAGCCAGGTACGGGTCACTGAGACAGGCAGGCTAGCATCCAGCATCACAGCCAGGTACGTGTCACTGAGACAGGCAGGCTAGACCAGCATCACAGCCAGGTACGTGTCACTGCAACAGGCAGGCTAGACCAGCATCACAGCCAGGTACGTGTCACTGCGACAGGCAGGCTAGACCAGCATCACAGCCAGGTACGTGTCACTGAGACAGGCAGGCTAGCATCCAGCATCACAGCCAGGTACGTGTCACTGCGACAGGCAGGCTAGCATCCAGCATCACAGCCAGGTACGTGTCACTGAGACAGGCAGGCTAGACCAGCATCACAGCCAGGTACGTGTCACTGAGACAGGCAGGCTAGACCAGCATCACAGCCAGGTACGTGTCACTGAGACAGGCAGGCTAGCATCCAGCATCACAGCCAGGTACGTGTCACTGTGACAGGCAGGCTAGACCAGCATCACAGCCAGGTACGTGTCACTGTGACAGGCAGGATAGACCAGCATCACAGCCAGGTACGTGTCACTGAGACAGGCAGGCTAGCATCCAGCATCACAGCCAGGTACGTGTCACTGAGACAGGCAGGCTAGCATCCAGCATCACAGCCAGGTACGTGTCACTGAGACAGGCAGGCTAGCATCCAGCATCACAGCCAGGTACGTGTCACTGAGACAGGCAGGCTAGCATCCAGCATCACAGCCAGGTACGTGTCACTGAGACAGGCAGGCTAGACCCGCATCACAGCCAGGTACGTGTCACTGTGACAGGCAGGCTAGACCCGCATCACAGCCAGGTACGTGTCACTGAGACAGGCAGGCTAGACCCGCATCACAGCCAGGTACGTGTCACTGAGACAGGCAGGCTAGACCAGCATCACAGCCAGGTACGTGTCACTGAGACAGGCAGGCTAGCATCCAGCATCACAGCCAGGTACGTGTCACTGAGACAGGCAGGCTAGCATCCAGCATCACAGCCAGGTACGTGTCACTGAGACAGGCAGGCTAGCATCCAGCATCACAGCCAGGTACGTGTCACTGAGACAGGCAGGCTAGACCCGCATCACAGCCAGGTACGTGTCACTGAGACAGGCAGGCTAGACCAGCATCACAGCCAGGTACGTGTCACTGAGACAGGCAGGCTAGCATCCAGCATCACAGCCAGGTACGTGTCACTGCGACAGGCAGGCTAGACCAGCATCACAGCCAGGTACGTGTCACTGAGACAGGCAGGCTAGCATCCAGCATCACAGCCAGGTACGTGTCACTGCGACAGGCAGGCTAGACCAGCATCACAGCCAGGTACGTGTCACTGCGACAGGCAGGCTAGACCAGCATCACAGCCAGGTACGTGTCACTGAGACAGGCAGGCTAGCATCCAGCATCACAGCCAGGTACGTGTCACTGAGACAGGCAGGCTAGCAACCAGCATCACAGCCAGGTACGTGTCACTGAGACAGGCAGGCTAGCATCCAGCATCACAGCCAGGTACGTGTCACTGTGACAGGCAGGCTAGCATCCAGCATCACAGCCAGGTACGTGTCACTGAGACAGGCAGGCTAGCATCCAGCATCACAGCCAGGTACGTGTCACTGTGACAGGCAGGCTAGACCAGCATCACAGCCAGGTACGTGTCACTGAGACAGGCAGGCTAGCATCACAGCATCACAGCCAGGTACGTGTCACTGTGACAGGCAGGCTAGACCAGCATCACAGCCAGGTACGTGTCACTGAGACAGGCAGGCTAGCATCACAGCCAGGTACGTGTCACTGAGACAGGCAGGCTAGCAATCAGCATCACAAAACTGCTCATCCAATGTTTCCTTGTTAACTCACATCAGATTCTCCATTGTTTATAAAATATGTAAAATCTGCCTCAGTTTTATTAAAGTAAACTTTTAGCTGATTCCAGACAAGAAATGTGAGCAGGAATAACCAGTGTGGAGATATGCATCACTGGAAATACACAAGGGGTTAATGTTAATACACGTAGAATAGATAGACACTAGAGGGAGCACCAGAGACATGACACACAGACACTCAACCAATAGGCCAGTAAGATAGGACACGACCAATGGGCATTCACTTTTTAAAAAAATATTTTTTATTAACGTTTTCACAAAATATCAACAACAAAATGAAAAAGGAACCCAATATAATTAAATACAAAACAGAACAAAACTGCTCAATGCCCCCCTTCCCCCTATACATAAATAATAAATTAACACCCGTCGAAACTCATAGCAAATATATACACCCCCTCAGATCCCCCAATATAGAAAAACAAAAATAAAATAGAACCCTTCCTCCCAATGGTCAGTAGCTGCAGCTACTGACCATTGTCTACCGTTCTGCCAGGAAGTCTAGGAACGGTCGCCACCGCCTGAAAAACCCTTGCACCGACCCCCTCAAAGCAAATTTCACCCTTTCCAATTTAATTAACCCTGCCAAGTCATTGATCCAGGCCTCCACGCTTGGGGGCCTCGCATCCTTCCACTGAAGAATTCTCCGCCGGGCTACCAGGGACGCAAAGGCCAGAATAGCGGCCTCTTTCGCCTCCTGCACTCCCAGCTCCTCTGCCCACGTCCCCTCCTCGATCTCCTCCTAGATCTCCTCCCCCCAACTCCTCCTCCCACTTACCTTTCTGCTCCTCAACCGAGGCCTCATCCTCCTCCTGCATCACCTGGTATGTTGCCGAAATCTTCACCTCTCCAACCCACACCCCCGAGAGCACCCTGTCCTGTACCGTGCCTGGCGGCAGCAGCGGAAATCCCGCCACTTGCCGCCTGGCAAACGCCCTTAAAGGTGTTTCCCGGGGGGAGCCCGTACTTCTCCTCCAGCTCACCCAAGCTCGCGAACTTCCCATCCACAAAGAGGTTCCCCAACCAATAGGCATTCACGACAACACACAGGTGACACTACCACAGGGGGGCATTGCACCAACCCATATATAGGGGCTGGTTTAGCTCACTGGGCTAAATCGCTGGCTTTTAAAGCAGGCCAGCAGCACGGTTCGATTCCCGTACCAGCCTCCCCGGACAGGCGCTGGAATGTGGCGACTAGGGGCTTTTCACAGTAACTTAATTGAAGCCTACTCGTGACAATAAAGCGATTTTCATATAAGGGCACAGCCCACATGATCTTTTTCTTTCGAGTGGAGACGCTCAGTGAGTACACAGAGTTGATTTGAAACACATCACACCCACCACGCGGATTGTAGTCGGCTATAGCAGCATACGTGACTAAGCAGTAGAGTCGAATCCAAGTAGGAGAATCGTTAACAGTTTAATAAATGTGTTAAAGCTATCTCCAAGTCTGAACCTTCCTTTGTCAGAGTGCTCATCAAGGAAGCAGCTTATGCTCCATCAAGAGCATAACAAAGCAACCAGTACCCCACCCCAGGAACCTGCTCTGCCAGTCAGTCAGATTGTAGCTGATTATCTGCATCAATACTTGGTTCTGGACTCCCAGTCTGGGGGAACTGACTCTTTGCATCTTGTTGCCATTTTATTGGAATCCTTCCATTGCCTGTGGAGACGAGCACACACGAGTCTGGCATTCTGTTCTGTGGGGGTTTTTTCTTACTGCTTAGTCACAATGGTGCTTATGAAAGCCATTCAGCCCATTGAGACCAATGTTGGCAACTGTTAGGATACTGGACTAGACCGTAACCTTTGTTAGGATACTGGACTAGACCGTAACCTTTGTTAGGATACCGGACTAGACCGTAACCTTTGTTAGGATACTGGACTAGACCGTAACCTTTGTTAGGATACCGGACTAGACCGTAACCTTTGTTAGGATACTGGACTAGACCGTAACCTTTGTTAGGATACCGGACTAGACCGTAACCTTTGTTAGGATACTGGACTAGACCGTAACCTTTGTTAGGATACTGGACTAGACCGTAACCTTTGTTAGGATACTGCACTAGACCGTAACCTTTGTTAGGATACCGGACTAGACCGTAACCTTTGTTAGGATACCGGACTAGACCGTAACCTTTGTTAGGATACTGGACTAGACCGTAACCTTTGTTAGGATACTGGACTAGACCGTAACCTTTGTTAGGATACTGCACTAGACCGTAACCTTTGTTAGGATACTGCACTAGACCGTAACCTTTGTTAGGATACTGCACTAGACCGTAACCTTTGTTAGGATACTGCACTAGACCGTAACCTTTGTTAGGATACTGGACTAGACCGTAACCTTTGTTAGGATACTGGACTAGACCGTAACCTTTGTTAGGATACCGCACTAGACCGTAACCTTTGTTAGGATACTGCACTAGACCGTAACCTTTGTTAGGATACTGGACTAGACCGTAACCTTTGTTAGGATACTGCACTAGACCGTAACCTTTGTTAGGATACTGGACTAGACCGAAACCTTTGTTAGGATACTGCACTAGACCGTAACCTTTGTTAGGATACTGGACTAGACCGTAACCTTTGTTAGGATACTGGACTAGACCGTAACCTTTGTTAGGATACTGGACTAGACCGAAACCTTTGTTAGGATACTGCACTAGACCGTAACCTTTGTTAGGATACTGCACTAGACCGTAACCTTTGTTAGGATACTGGACTAGACCGTAACCTTTGTTAGGATACTGCACTAGACCGTAACCTTTGTTAGGATACTGGACTAGACCGTAACCTTTGTTAGGATACTGCACTAGACCGTAACCTTTGTTAGGATACTGGACTAGACCGTAACCTTTGTTAGGATACCGGACTAGACCGTAACCTTTGTTAGGATACCGGACTAGACCGCAACCTTTGTTAGGATACTGGACTAGACCGTAACCTTTGTTAGGATACTGGACTAGACCGTAACCTTTGTTAGGATACTGCACTAGGCCGTAACCTTTGTTAGGATACCGGACTAGACGGAAATTTCAAGAAAGCAGACGGAATGTTTGCCTTCATTGGACGGGGCATCGAGTATATAAACTGGCAAGTCATGCTGCAGTTGTATAGAACCTTGGTACAGCCGCACTTGGAATATTGTGCACAATTCTGGTCGCCACACTACCAGAAGGATGTGGAGGCTTTGGAGAGGGTGCAGAGAAGGTTTACCAGGTTGTTGCCTGGTCTGGAGGGTGTTAGCTGAGAGGCTGAATAGACTCAGACTGTTTCCATTAGGAAGTCGCAGGTTGAGGGGTGACCTGATAGAGGGCTACAAGATGATGAGGGGCATGGATAGAGTGGATGGGCGGGCACTCTTTCCCAGGGTGGAGGGGTCTCTCACCAGGGGGCATAATGGGTTTAAGGTCCGTGGGCTTAGGCTTAAGGTCGGTGGGGCAAAGTTTAGAGGAGATGCGCGAGGCAGGTTTTGTTTTACACCGAGGGTGTTGAGTGCCTGGAAGGGGAGATACATTAGCGGCGTTCAAAAGGCATCTTGATAAACACATGAATAGGATGGGTATATAGAGGGATACGGCACAAGGAAGTGCTAATTTAAACACAGAATTAACCACATTAACATCAAAATGCAGCTTTATAATTGTCAGTTAATCTGTTCTTAAATAAAAGGAAAAACTTGAACGTACTGTCTACACCTGCCACCAATTCCAATGAAGCAACCCAATACAGTTCAAATGCTGCTTGAAGTTAACAAAACAGGTTTTCTTGCTTAGCTGTGTAGAAACCTTTCAAGAGCAGATCCAGTACATTTCTGCTCCAACCCAACAGCATTTGAGAAAACTGCTGTTCAACTTAAAATTCTATAACAGACTGCAAAATGATACAGACCTGGCTCCTCCCATTAATGACATCATCTGTATCCCACTAAATTCCATGACCTGCTTAGCTCGGACTAAATAAATTATCTACACTCCAGGGATCCATCCAATATATAAACAATGTTCTATTAGCCATTTTTCTGTAACCAAGTGAGTGGTTGGAATGAATCATTACCTCACCTTTTACAACTCCTTAATTACAGCTGTAGTAGACCCACTGCCTGTATATATTTTAAAGCAGGGTCTTTAATAATGTTACTGCCACAAATACAAAATATAATGCATAACAATTTCTACATCACGCAATTAATAAACATTTATTTTACCCCCCCCCCCGCCCGCAACCAAGTTTGTGATCTTCGCATCTTGGCGACAAGGTTAGTCCCTACAGAGGAGCAGTTCAAATTGGAAGGACAGTTCTCCAGAGCGTTTATCCCACCGGTCTGATTGTTTGAGATCTCACTGTTTACAAAATGGTTGTCTCATTTGGCTAAGCAGGTCCTTCACTTCAAAGTAGTTCATCTACTTGATGCTATATTAGTGGCAGTCCCTGTCCAGTGAAGCAGTTGAGGCTACCTCATAAAATGTTTGTAAGGCAAAGGTAGATAGATTTTTAAACAGTAAAGGAATTCAGGGTTATGGTGTTCGGGCGGGAAAGTGGAGCTGAGTCCACAAAAGATCAGCCATGATCTCATTGAATGGCGGAGCAGGCTCGAGGGGCCAGATGGCCGACTCCTGCTCCTAGTTCTTATGATATGGTGCTCACACAAATGGATACTCTTTATTTCACTTGTGTGATCATTGCAAATAAGGAGTCTGTTCACCAAAGATTTCACAGGACCAAGCCTCGAGGCACAACGTTCCTTATTTGTATTTCAGCTCTTTGGTGAATGGAACTGCACACTTCTTTTGGTTGTATTGTAAATAGTAATGGCAGCACGGTGGCGCAGTGGTTAGCACTGCTCCCTCACCGCACCAGGGACCCGGGTTCGATTTCAGCTTGGGTCACTGTCTGTGCGAAATCTGCACGTTCTCCCCCCTGTCCGCAAGGGTTTCCTCCCATAGTCCAAAGATGTGCAGGATAGGTGGACTGGCCACGCTAAATTGCTCGTTAGTGCCCAGGGATGTGCAGGTTGGGTTAGGGGGATAGGACGGGGTGGATGTGGGTACAGTGCTCGTTTAAAGCGTCGGTGCAGACTCGATGGGCCAAATGGCCTCCTAGGGATTCTATGATCAGGAGTCCTGCAGTTCTAGCAGATAATGCAGATCCTGCGATCGGGATGTGTCATTTACTGAGAGGCTTCCAGTGAGATGTAGGAGTGTAATTATACGGCATAGTAATTGTGCATCATCTGGAAATCATAAACTGAGCATTCGGTGAACAAAACATTAGACCCTCCCAGTAATCAGAAATAAAATCACCATTCCTGCTCACAAATTCAAACCGTATTGACTAGAGTATTACCTTGGAGATTGCCATGACAGTGGTTACCCAGTTGGTTATTACATTTAGAACTGAGCAATAAAATTCAGATTCTAGATCTTTGCGTTAACTGATCTTACAATGTGTGGGGGGAGTGGAAATGGGGTAGAAGGTACTAAAATTGCCTCCATGTTCCTGCGTGGGGAATCGAGTCTCTATACAGTGCCGGATGATGCAAGAATGAATCTGGGCCAGGGAAAGGAGCAGCCTCTGTTATGAAGCCCCCTGTTTGACACTCTCTGTTTAAACTTGCCCACGAGGAGGTCTGGTTGCCGGTCTCGGCCTGATGATGGTGAAACCGAGCCCGTCAGGGTCAGGCCTCCAGGGGAGCAGCAGGGGATGGATGGTGTGTGGGGAAAAGATATTGCTGTGAATGTGTTGAGAGGTCACTCTGTCTGCGTTGTTTCTATCCTGAAGGGCTTTGATCCTGGTGAAGACACGTACCAACACCCACCAGAAAACACCCAGGGCATTTCAGTCGTGGTGAACCCAAAGAGCAACCGGCTACAGCTGCTGGAGCCTTTTGATAAATGGAACAAGCAGGATTTGGAGGACATGCGAGTGCTGATCAAGGTCAGTGACCGATTGTGACGTTTGTTCAGATCAGTCTGCTCTATTACAAAATAAAATAGATTGGTGCATTTGGGTACTCGCTCTGCTAAGTCATAGTTTGAATCTGTCGCTGTCACACTTTCAGGAGGCGCATTCCAGGCCTTGATCACTTGCTGCGCAAGACGTTTTCTTCCCTTCCTGTCGCTGTTGCTTCTTTTGCCCTTCACCGTAAATCGGTGCCCGCTAGTTCTCGGCCTTTCTGCCAGCGTGAGCCAATTTCATCGACTGTCTCGACCCTTCATTAATTTGAACGCCCCGATCTAATCTTCCCTCCACCTTCTGTCCACGGAAAACAGACGCAGCTTCTCTGCTAAACCCTCACAACTGGAATCCCTCATGCCGGGAACGATTCCTGTGAGTCCTTTGTGTTCTCCCCCTCATTTGATTCCAGCGTTGGACATCAAACTCCAGCTGAGGCACAATCAGGTTTGTTTTAATAAAAATTTTGATTTGATTCATTATTGTTATTCATAGAATTTACAGTACAGAAGGAGGCCATTCGGACCATCGAGTCTGCACCGGTCTTTGGAAAGAGCACCCTTCTTAAGCCCACGACTCCACCCCATCCCCGTACCCAGTAACCAACCTAACCTTCAAAAAAAAAAAGTCTTTGGACTGTGGGAGGAAACCGGAGCACCCGGAGGAAACCCACGCAGTCACGGGGACAGCGTGCAGACTCCGCACTGACAGTGACCCAGCGGGGAATTGAACCCAGGTCCCTCGCTCTGTGAAGCAGCTATGCTAACCACTGTGCTACCGTGCTGCCCGTTCATCTTGGCCTTCGTGCTTTCCGCTCCATGGTTCTGTTTATAAACCCAGGGACCCCTCTGCCTTTTTTAATATAAATTTAGATTACCCAATGTTTTTTTTTCCCCCATTAAGGCTCAATTTAGCGTGGCCAATCCACCTACCCTGCACATTTTTGGGCTGTGGGGATGAAACCCACGCAGACACGGGGAGAATGTGCAAACTCCACACGGGCAGTGACCCAGAGCCGGGATCGAACCTGGGACCTCAGCGCCGTGAGGCCACAGTGCTAACCACTGCGCTACCCTGCTGCCCTTCAGGGGCAATTTAGCGTGGCCGGTCCACCTATCCTGCACATTTTTGGGTTGTGGGGGTGAGACCCACGCAGACACGGGGAGAATGTGACATTCTCCCCCATGCCTGCGTGGGTTTTGCCCCCACAGCCCAAAGATGTGCAGGTTAGGTGGATTGGTCACGTTAAATTGGCCCTTAATTGGAAAAGAAGAATTGAGTATTCTTTTTTTTTAATTTTTTAAAAATTGAACTTGGGAATACTCACCTGAATGAGGCTGACGGAGGTTACAGAGCTGGGGAGAGCTGAGGCCATGGTGCAATTTGAAAACCGGGATGAGAATTTTAACATCAAGGCATTGTTCGAAGCGGCGCCATGGACAGGTGGCTACTTGAGCAGGGTACCAGTGGCATGCTGCCATCCATGTAACTACATGGCAACAAATTGGCATCTTCAGGACAGGAGGCTGTCTAACTGCGTGAATGTGCTTTGTTTTTGCTTTCTCAACAAGCAGGTTTTTGTTTCATGATGTGGAGATGCCGGCGTTGGACTGGGGTGAGCACAGTAAGAAGTCTGACAACACCAGGTTACAGTGCAACAGGTTTGTTTCAAACGCTAGCTTTTGGAGCGCTGCTCCTTTCTCGGGTGAATGAATTGACTCTTACTCTTCATTCACCTGAGGAAGGAGCAGTGCTCCGAAAGCTCGTGTTTGAAACAAA
Source organism: Scyliorhinus canicula (assembly GCF_902713615.1). Lineage (NCBI taxonomy): Eukaryota > Metazoa > Chordata > Chondrichthyes > Carcharhiniformes > Scyliorhinidae > Scyliorhinus > Scyliorhinus canicula. The sequence goes on along the minus strand of NC_052168.1, from coordinate 22,337,917 downwards.
CCTGTTGGACTCTAACCTGGTGTTGTTAGACTTCTTACTGTGCTTTTGTTTCAGTCAGCGATCAGTACAACTTAAATGTGTTTGAGCACTTTTGCCTCTCCTTTGGGACCAATTTGGCTCCAGTGGAGGAGAATGGAAGTCTACTCACTCTCTTTCTCTCTGTAAACTGGTCATTTTAAACACAGTTGGTGTAATTGTAGACGGACATGTGGCCATAACATACTGCTCGTAAGTTGATGTTATTCAGCATCAGGTTTTATAAGGAGACAAGTACTTGGTGTGGTGAGATTTGGAGAGGGGAATGTTCTATATATAAAACTATTCTAAAGATGCGGTAAAAGTAGACCATAAAGAGTCCTGTGGAGTGATTGATGCTGCTGCAAAAACAAAAAGGTGTGGGACACTTTCCGTTGTTAAGGTTCTTCCCCGCGTAGGTGCCTGCAGATTCGGGACTTTGTGAGGGGAGAGGTGGCGTCCATTCCTGGGCTGCAGCCCCTGGAGGATAAGCTGCTGTCAAAGAGTGAAATATGGTGGGGGGGGGAAGGTGTCGGATGTCTGTAAGTTGATGGACTGGGAGGATCCCTGGTAGGGGATATTAAGTGTAAACGGGAGAAGGAGCTGGGAGGGGAGATGGGGGCCAAGACGTGGGCATCCTTGTCGTGTGCGAGGTTAAGCCTCATCCAATTTAAAGTGGTACACGGGGCTCGTATGACGGCGGCGCGAATGAGTAGGTTCTTTATGGGGTAGAGGATAGGTGTGGGCGATGTGCGGAGGGGAGCGAATCATGTCCACGAATTCTGGGCTGGTCCAATACTGAAGGGGTTCTGGCAGGGGTTCTCAGACGTGTTGTCCAAGGTGTTGGGCGTGGAGGCGGCCGCGAGTCCTGGGGTGACGATATTTGGGGTGTCAGAAGACCCGGGAGTCCGGGGGGTGGGGGTGGGGGTGGAGGCCGATGTTTTGGCCTCTGCCTCCCCGATAGCCCGGAGACGGATTTTGCTCGGAATGCAGGACTCTGAGCCACCGATGGCGAGAGTGTGGGTGCGCGGCCTGGCAGGATTTCGGAGGCTGGAAAAGGTCAAGTTCGGTCTGCGAGAGGCTGACCCGGAGGTGGAAGCTGGTTATTTGTTTCTTTAAGGAGGATTGAGGGGTTAGCAGGGCGGGGGTACAATGGGGCAGGGAGGTCGCACAGTGGGATTGGTGTCGGGGGCAGGTGGGGTGTGGCTGGTTATTGAGTTGTGGTGTTCTTATTTCTTGCGTATGTGTGAAAATGCCTTGAATAAAATATTTTTTTAAAAAAGATTCTTTCCCTTGATGGCAAAGGTTTGATCTTGAGTCCTCGAATGGAAAATATTGTGTCTTAAATGTTTGCACAGCCCTGGATTTTAACTATTGGTCTCTCAGTTAATGGTTCTATTTTTTTTTCCCTATTGTGACTTGTTTCTTTCTGTTTTAGGTGAAGGGTAAGTGTACGACCGATCACATATCAGCTGCTGGGCCTTGGCTGAAGTTCCGTGGTCACCTTGACAATATTTCCAATAATCTGCTGATCGGTGCAGTGAACATTGAGAATGGCAAAGTCAATGAGGTCAAAAACCTGATAACCAACCAGTTTGGGCCTGTGCCAGAAACTGCTCGTGCGTACAAGGTAAGTGCTTCTGCGAAAGGAGCGAATTGGGCAGCTCTCTAGATTCGCATAGAATCCCTACAGTTCAGGAGGAGGTCATTCGGCCCATTAAATCTGGAACGCCCTCCGAAAGAACGCCCTACCGAGGCCACTCCCCCACCTATCCTGCACATCTTTGGACTGTGGGAGGAAACCGGAGCACCCGGAGGAAATCCACGCACACACTGGGAGAACGTGCAGACTCCGCACAGACCGTCACCCAAGGCCAGAATTGAACCCGGGTCCTCCGTGCCGTAGGCAGCAGTGCCCATCACCGTGCCACCCCATAGTAGTTAACCCTATATTGTTCAGTCTCCTTGTCTTTCGCTAGTCAGTGTCCGGCAGCTGTTCAATGGTGCCGGGCTCCCCAGGCCTGGGCTGAGGGGAGATGGGGTGGGATCCCTCTTGCAAAGTGTTACTCCAGTGGTGACAGCATTGAGACTTGGCAGCATTCCACCTTTTAGCCTGTGCGTACTGGCTCCAACAAGGTCTATAAGAGATGCTCTGCCCAGTTCAGTGCTGTTGCCTCCAGGACAGCTAAAAAGAGCAAATGGAGTCCAGCCCTCCTGGATTGTCCTGGATGCTCCTGCAAAAAAACAGGTTAAAATTGTAGTTCTCAAAAAAAAAAAAGTGAATTCTGCACTGCTGCCTCACAGCTCCAGGGACCCGGGTTCAATTTCGGCCTTGGGTCTCTGTGCAGTCTGCACGTTCTCCCTGTGTCTGCATGGGTTTCCTCCGGGGGCTCCGGTTTCCTCCCACAATCGGAAGGTGTGCAAGTCTTTACATAGATTTTTACAGTGCAGAAGGAGGCCATTCGGCCCATCGAGTCAGCACTGGCTCTTGGAAAGAGCATCCTACCCAAGGTCAACACCTCCATCCTATCCCCATAACCCAGCAACCCCACCCAAGGACAATTTTGGACACTAAGGGGGCAGCACGGTAGCATGGTGGTTAGCATAAATGCTTCACAGCTCCAGGGTCCCAGGTTCGATTCCCGGCTGGGTCACTGTCTGTGCGGAGTCTGCACGTCCTCCCCGTGTGTGTGTGGGTTTCCTCTGGGTGCTCCGGTTTCCTCCCACAGTCCAAAGATGTGCGGGTTAGGTGGATTGGCCATGCTAAATTGCCCGTAGTGTCCTAAAAAGTACGGTTGGGGGGGGGGGGGAAGGGGGTTTGTTGGGTTAGGGGTGGATACGTGGGTTTGAGTAGGGTGATCATGGCTCGGCACAACATCGAGGGCCGAAGGGCCTGTTCTGTGCTGTACTGTTCTATGTTCTATAAGGGCAATTTATCATGGCCAATCCACCTAACCTGCACATCTTTGGACTGTGGGAGGAAACCGGAGCACCCGGAGGAAACCCACGCACACACGGGGAGGATGTGCAGACTCCGCACAGACAGTGACCCAAGCCGGAATCGAACCTGGGACCCTGGAGCTGTGAAGCAATTATGCTATCCACAATGCTACCGTCAGGTGGATTGACGATGCGAAAATGCCCCTTAGTGGCCAAAGATGTACAGTTTAACTGGGGTTAAGGCGGGGGGGATGGGCCTTGGTAGGCTGCTCTATCAGAGGGTCGGTGCAGACTCGATGGGCTGAATGGCTGCCTTCTGCACTGTCTGGGGTTCTATCTTCTATCTATCATTAGTTATGAGAGTATTGCTTTGGGTGGGGAAGAACAGGCTGCTTCACCGACTGGACTGGTCAGAGTGCGTCTGATAGAACCTCCAGCAATATGTCCAACTAGAGTTGAGAACTCTACTTGCCTCTTAGAGGGCGGCATGTGGCACATTGGTTAACACTGTTGCCTAGGGCACTGTGGACCCGGGTTCGATCCCGGCCCCGGGTCACTGTCCGTGTGGAGTTTGCACATTCTCCCAGTGTCTGCGTGGGTTTCACCCCCACAACCCAAAGATGTGCAGGGTAGGTGGATTGGCCATGCTAAATTACCCCTTAAATGGGAAAAAGTAAATTTAAAAATAAAATACATGGATCTTGGATAATAAACTACGTTCATTTCCTTCCTCAGAAAGAGGGCATCAATTGGGTGGTGATTGGTGATGAGAACTATGGTGAGGGCTCCAGCAGAGAACACGCTGCCCTTGAGCCACGGCATCTAGGCGGCCGAGCCATCATCGTCAAGAGCTTTGCTCGAATTCACGGTAGGTGTTCTTGTGAAAATGGAAATCTTGTGATGGACATACTGCCTATTCCTTCAAAAATGAAATTGTACCATCGTTTTGAAGTGGAGCTAATAACGGAAAGGGGGAAATTTAGTGCTGGCAGATTTGGATTAAGAGGAGTGAAGTTGGCTGTTAGTTTGGAATCGTGGTCCATGCGGCTGTTTCGATAGTTTCCCCAGCTGCTAATATCTCTGTGATTTTGCAGAGGATCACTCATTCGTCTGTTGTTTTTGCAACTCCTCAGCTTTCGTTAGGATTGGATTGGATTTTTGTATTGTCCCGTGTACCGAGGTACAGTGAAAAGTATTCTGCGAGCAGCTCAACAGATCATTCGGTACATGGGAAGAAAAGGGAATAAAAGAAAACACATAATAGGGCAACACAAGGTCCACAATGTAACTACGTTAGCACCGGCATTGGGTGAAGCTACAGGGTGTAGTGTTAATGAGGTCAGTCCATAAGAGGGTCATTTAGGAGTCTGGTGACAGTGGGGAAGAAGCTGTTTTTGAGTCTGTTTGTGCGTGTTCTCAGACTTCTGTATCTCCTGCCCGATGGAAGATGTTGGAAGAGTGAGTAAGCCGGGTGGGAGGGATCCTTGATTATGCTGCCCGCTTTCCCCCGGCAGCGGGAGGTGTAGATGGAATCAATGGATGGATGGGAGGCAGGTTCGTGGGATGGACTGGGTGGTGTTCACGACTCTCTGAAGTTCCTTGCGGTCCTGGGCCGAGCAGTTGCCATACCAGGCTGTGATGCAGCCCGATAGGATGCTTTCTATGGTGCATCTGTAAAAGTTGGTACGGGTTAATGTGGACATGCCGAATTTCCTTAGTTTCCTGAGGAAGTATAGGCGCTGTTGTGCTTTCTTGGTGATGGCGTCGACGTGAGTGGACCAGGACAGATTTTTGGAGATGTGCACCCCTAGGAATTTGAAACTGCTAACCATCTCTACCTCGGCCCCGTTGATGCTGACAGGGGTGTGTACAGTACTTTGTTTCCTGAAGTCAATGATCAGCTCTTAAGTTTTGCTGGCATTGAGGGAGAGATTGTTGGGGACAGTTCTTTTCAGGGTCTTTCAAAACCACTGACCTCCAGCTGAACCCTGGAGTCACTCTAACCGGTGGGATTTACTGTGTGCGCAACCTTCGGATCTGTGTTCTCAGAGCTGTGCATCACAGCTATTCACGATAGATATTAATGATCTGGAAGAAGGCATTGTTGCCAAGTTTGCAGATGTTACAAAGATCTGTAGAGGGACAGGTGGAGTTGAGGAAGCAGGCGGGCTGCAGAAGGACTTGGCCAGGAGAGGGGACGAAGAAGTGGCAGATGGAACACAATATGGAAGAGTGTGAGGTTAGGCACTTTGATAGGAAGAATAGAGGCATAGACTATTTTCTAAATGGCTTCGGAAATCAGAAGCACAAAGGGACTTGGAGTCCTAATTCAGAATTCTCCTAAGGTTAACGTGCCGGTTCAGTCGGCAGTTAGGAAGGCAAATGCAATGTTAGCATTGATGTCCAGAGGGACAAGAGCACGGGTGGCATGTGGCGCAGTGGTTAGCACTGGGACTGCGGCACAAAGGACCCAGGTTTGAATCCCGGCCCTGGGTCACTGTCCGTGTGGAGTTTTCACATTCTTCCCTTGTCTGCATGGGTCTCACCCCCACAACCCAAAGATGTGCAGGGTATGTGGATTGGCCACGCTAAATTGCCCCCTGATTGGGAAAAAAAAATAATTGTGTACTTTAAATTTATTTTTTAAAAGGCTCTGAGTCAGACCCCATTTGGAGTGTTGTGAGCAATTTTGGGCCACATATCGAAGGACGGATGTGCTGGCCTTGGAAAGGGTCCAGAGCGGGTTAACAAGAATAATCCTTGGAATGAAGAGCTTGTTGTGTGAGGAGCGGTTGAGGACTCTGGGTCTGTACTCGTTGGAGTTTAGAAGGATGAGGGGGATCTTATTGAAACTGACAGGGTACTGCGAGGCCTGGATAGAGTGGACATGGAGAGGATGTTTCCACTTGTAGGAGAAACTAGAACCAAAGGACACAATCTCAGACTAAAGGGACGATCCTTTGAAACAGAGATAAGGAGGAATTTCTTCAGCCAGAGGGTGGTGAATCTGTGGAACTCTTTGCCGCAGAAGGCTGTGGAGGCCAAATCACTGAGTGTCTTTAAGACAGAGATAGAGAGGTTCTTGATTAATAAGGTGATCAGGTGGGCAGCACGGTGGCACAGTGGTTAGCACTGCTGCCTCATGGCACTGAGGTCCCAGGTTCGATCCTGGCTCTAGGTCACTGTCTGTGTGGGGTTTGCATATTCTCCCCGTGTTTGCATGGTTTTCTCCCCCACAACCTAAAAGATGTACAGGGGAAGTGGATTGGCCACACTAAATTATTCCTTAATTGGGAAAAAAATAATTGAGTACTCAAAATATTTTAAAAATGAAATAAATAAACCGAAAAAAAAGGGGATCAGGGGTTATGGGAGAAGGCTGGAGAATGGGGATGAGAAACAGTCTCATGATTGAATGGCGGGGCAGCACGGTGGCACAGTGGGTTAGCACTGCTGCCTCACGGCACCGAGGTCCCAGGTTCGATCCCGGCTCTGGGTCACTGTCCGTGTGGAGTTTGCACGTTCTCCCTGTGTTTGCGTTGGTTTCGCCCCCATAACCCAAAGATATGCAGGGTAGGTGAATTGAACCAGCTAAATTGCCCTTAATTGGAAAAAATGGGTGCACTCTAAATTTATTTTAAAATAATTGAATGGCGGACCAGACTCGATGGGCTGAATGGCCTAATAGTGCACCTATGTCTTGTGTTGTCACGGATGCTCGTTTCCAGTGTAAGGGAATCCCAATTTACCTGAAACTAAGAAAGTTCCCAGTGAGATGTGATCCTTTCCCTGTCTGTCTGCTGACTGTCAGATGCTTTTTAGCTCTGGGGCTGTTTAGCTCAGGGCTAAATCGCTGGCTTTGAAAGCAGACCAAGTAGGCCAGCAGCACGGTTCAATTCCCGTAACAGTCTCCCCGAACAGGCGCCGGAATGTGGCGACTAGGGGCTTTTCACAGTAACTTCATTGAAGCCTACTCGTGACAATAAGCGATTTTCATTTCAGATGCACAAGAAACCGTTACTCTTCTGAAAGTCACCAAATACTGTTTGGAGATTTTAGAATGAGGGGCATAGTCTGAAAGCTCGGCCCAGGAAAGAGATGTGAGGAAGCATTTCTCCTCCCAAAGGGTGGTAGAGGTTTGGAACTCTCTCCCACTAGATCAGTTGTTATTTCAAATCTGAGATTTTTGGTTAGCAGGTAGTAAGAAATATGGGCCAAAGGCAGATATATGGAGTTAGGTCACAGAACCATGATCTCATTGAATGGCGAGACAGGCGCGAGGGGCCTACTCGTGTTCCTGTGTAACTTCTCAAGCTAATTTCAGTTTGCCTGACACTCTGCTCTGCACTGATGGACGTACCTCACTTGCCTGACACAGAGAAGTTAGGTTTCAAGTTGCTGGAAGTCATGGCTTAGTTGCTCTGCCCTACTCGGGCTGCAAGACATAACTGTCTGAACTCAACCGCAAGACTTCTCATTGGAACTTTTCATTGCTTGTCCAGCGAGGGCAGCCCCACGGGCCTTGAAGAGTAGAATTATGAGTTCAGGCTTGTGTTCCCTGCAGTGAAGACGATCAAGGGATGATCGATTTGAGAAAGGGTGGACGCAAAGAAACTGTTTCCGTTAGGCGAGGAGACGAGGACCCGTGGGCACAGCCTTAGAATTAGAGGGGGTAAATTCAGAACAGAAATGCGGAGACATTTCTTCAGCCAGAGAGTGGTGGGCCTGTGGAATTCATTGCCGCGGAGTGCAGTGGAGGCCGGGACGCTAAATGGCTTCAAGGCAGAGATAGATAAATTCTTGATGTCGCGAGGAATTAAGGGCTACGGGGAGAATGCTGGTAGGTGGAGTTGAAATGCCCATCAGCCATGATTGAATGGCGGAGTGGACTCGATGGGCCGAATGGCCTTACTTCCACTCCTATGTCTTATGGTCTTATGTCAGAGGTGATTTTGATGAGGTGAACAGAGAGAAACTATTTCCTCTGATCGGGGGGAGTCCAGAACAAGGCAGGGGACAAGGTTCAAATGAGTGTATTGTATAGGAGTAGAGTGGAGCTGAAACCCTTGACTGAGGGCACAGTGCTCGCAATGGTGAGCCAGGCTGACGCTCGCCTCCGTAGACCAATTCTTGCACCAATAGTGAGCTTCACCCTTCAAAGTGCCTCTGAAATTATGGCTGCAATTTCAATTCTGTTCTTTGCAGAAACCAATCTTAAGAAGCAAGGACTGCTGCCTCTGACCTTCGATAATCCTGCTGACTACGACAAGGTGCGGCCCGATGATAAAGTCACCATTACTGGGCTGAAAGAATTTACCCCCGGAAAGGTACTAAGATGAAGTTTCTTTCTGCTCCGAGTTCGCTCATCGCCTGTTCGTTCAGTGCTGTGTTGCATTTCTTTTATGACATTTGTTCCAAACGTGTTGTTGAGGAAAACCGTTCTCCCGCCCATTTGGTTTTACGCTTCCTCCCAATTTCAAATTCAGTCCCATGATCCTACTTTCCGGTCTTTCGTCTGTCTCTCCGCCTTCCCGACGCCGTTTCACTCTCTGAATTTCACACAGCCTGGGAAATCTAGCAGGGGGGATTGGTGAAGCTAGGCCAAATCCCTCTGCTCCCCCCCCCCCCCCCCCCCACAACACAATCCTGCAGAGCACCCAAACTACCTTGTGGCTGATTCAACTTCCTGGCAGGTGAGAATCAAACCCAGGCTCCCAAAGATCATCATCATCATCATCCTTGGCGACCTCTCTCTAACCAGTATGACTGTCCGTGTGTGAAACTCCGTGTTACTGGTCAGGGGTTCTGTGGGTCGGGGAGGGAGTTCTGTGGGTCGGGGGGGGGGGGGGGGGTTTCTGTGGGTCGAGGGGGGGGTTTCTGTGGGTCGAGGGGGGGGTTTCTGTGGGTCGAGGGGGGGGTTCTGTGGGTCGAGGGGGGGGGTTCTGTGGGTCGAGGGGGGGGGGTTTCTGTGGGTCGAGGGGGGGGGTTCTGTGGGTCGAGGGGGGGTTCTGTGGGTCGGGGGGGGTTCTGTGGGTCGGGGGGGGTTCTGTGGGTCGAGGGGGGGGGGGGTTCTGTGGTCGAGGGGGGGGGGGTTCTGTGGGTCGAGGGGGGGGGGTTCTGTGGGTCGGGGAGGGGGTTTCTGTGGGTCGGGGGGGGGGGTTCTGTGGGTCGAGGGGGGGGTTCTGTGGGTCGAGGGGGGGTTCTGTGGGTCGAGGGGGGGGTTCTGTGGGTCGAGGGGGGGGTCTGTGGGTCGAGGGGGGGGTTCTGTGGGCCGGGGGGAGGGGGTTCTGTGGGTCGAGGGGGGGGGTTCTGTGGGTCGAGGGGGGGTGTTCTGTGGGTCGCGTGGGGGGGTTCTGGGTTCGAGGGGGGGGTGGTTTCTGTGGGTCGAGGGGGGGTCTGTGGGTCGAGGGGGGGTTCTGTGGGTCGAGAGGGGGGGTTCTTCTGTGGTCGAGGGGGGGGTTCTGTGGGTCGAGGGGGGGGGTTCTGTGGGTCGAAGGGGGGGGGTTCTGTGGGTCGAGGGGGGGTTCTCTGTGGGTCGAGGGGGGGGTTCTGTGGGTCGAGGGGGGGGTTCTGTGGGTCGAGGGGGGGGGGGGGGGGGGGTTCTGTGGGTCGAGGGGGGGGGTTCTGTGGGTCAGTGTGTGGCTGACTAGGCCCATCCTCGAGCCGCATCTTTGACCGCACACGGCATGTGTCCAGGAGGTGGGATTGGTCCCTGGACTCTCGATCACTGGTATTCCTTTCTCAGCCTCCTTTTACGGCCAAGTAGACAGGCTCGCTGTGAGGACTGGAGGTCTGGTTGATATATGGTGGGTGGGGAGGCCTGGGAACTGATGGGCTGTGACTCCAGAAGCAGTGATTCCCATTTTGCATTTTCTAATCCAGCTGAATGTGCTTAAGGAACGCAGGAGTTTAACATTTAGCCACACAAACCCCATTCGGTGAGGTTGTGGGAGATTGTAAAATCCCTCCAGTGCAGAAGGAAGCCATTCGGCCCATCAAGGCCGCACTGACCCTTCGAAAGACCCCTCCCTATCCCTGTTACTCCATAAGCTAACCTGCACATCCCTGGACACCAAGTGCAATTTAGCGCGGCCAATCCACCTAACCTGCACGTCTTTGGACTGTGGAAGGAAACCGGAGCACCCGGAGGAAACCCACGCAGACACTGGGAGAACGTGCAGACTCCGCACAGACAGCCAAGGCCGAATTGAACCGGGTCCCCTGGCGCTGTGAGACAGCAGTGTTAACTGCTGTGCCACCGTGCCGCATCGCCAGTGTTCAAATTCCCTTCTCCCCCCCCCCCCCCCCCCCCAACAAAGAGAAAATGCTGGAAAATCTCAGCAGGTCTGGCAGCATCTGTAGGGAGAGAAAAGAGCGAACGTTTCGAAATGACCTTTTGACAAAGGATTATCTGGACTCGAAACATTAGCTCTTTTCTCTCCCTATAGATGCTGCCAGACCTGCTGAGATTTCCCAGCATTTTCTCTATGGTTTCAGATTCCAGCATCAGCAGTAATTTGCTTTTATCCCTGACACCCCCCCCCCCCCCCTCCTAATTTGTCGATGGAATTTTCGAGTCTAATGGTTTTTCTTCTTTTTCTTTTGTTTTTCCTCCTCCTCTTTCAGCCTCTCTCGTGTATCTTGAAGCACAAGGATGGTAGCCAGGAAACCATAGTGCTGAACCACAGCTTTAACGAGGGCCAGATTCAGTGGTTCCAAGCGGGCAGCGCACTCAACAGGATGAAGGAGGTCCAGAAGTAAAGTGGCCTGCTGCCAGAGAGGGAGAGCGGACTGTGCACAGGGACTTGATTCGACCCGTCTAGCTATTGCTCACCCTGGACTGCCACCTCGTCCTCCAGTAATACGCACTGTGACACATCCCCTTTTGGACAGTCAGCAATTAGCCTGTGTTAGTGATCGTTTTCTAATATAATTGGTTGTCTCCCACCTCGCTGTGAAGTGAATGGAACCTAATTTCTGTGGTCCCCGTAGATGCTATTTATTTTTTATTTTCTGTACATTTTGCTTTGCCCTGAAGAAACCATACGGACGGGTTTGCTTCATTTCTGTGTCGCCAAATCAAGTAACCTTCGGTTAAAAGAAAACTGACCTAATAAAATCCAGAAACAGAAACTTGTTCTTAAGGGCTGGTAAATCACTGGTGTAGATGGTCTGGATGGTGTTTCTATAGAACAGGGAATCTCGCCCAGATGACTGTCAATCTCTATAGGAGATTGCGCTCCCTGTCAAGAAGGCAATGCTGGACATTCGAATCGCTGCAGGCTTTATAGTGAAGGTGATCCCATAGACAGGAAGTGCCAAGATATTGGCCACTGCCTATGAAAGGATAGCGATCTATGATCCAAGTTAACTTTTTAATTCTTTTTTTTTTATAAATGTTTTTTATTCAGTTTTCATGTTTTATATTGAACAAATTACAAATTGTTAGAGGGAGAGAAAAAAGAACACGCAAAAATTAACATATATATTCGGGGCAGCAGGGTAGCATGGTGGTTAGCATAAATGCTTCACAGCTCCAGGGTCCCAGGTTCGATTCCCGGCTGGGTCACTGTCTGTGTGGAGTCTGCACGTCCTCCCCGTGTGTGCGTGGGTTTCCTCCGGGTGCTCCGGTTTCCTCCCACAGTCCAAAGATGTGTGGGTTAGGTGGATTGGCCATGATAAATTGCCCGTAGTGTCCTAAAAAGTAAGGTTAAGGGGGGGTTGTTGGGTTACGGGTATAGGGTGGATACGTGGGTTTGAGTAGGGTGATCATTGCTCGGCACAACATCGAGGGCCGAAGGGCCTGTTCTGTGCTGTACTGTTCTATGTTCTATATTTACAGGTAAACATCTTCGTAATAATAACTGTGGCCTCCCTCCCTTTAGCCGGCATACATATTTTACATTCCCCAATATGGCCGAGGCACATGTTTATTGGCATTTATTTACAGTTTGGTTTTGGGCCTTAGCTAGCCGTCAAACCCCCATAACGAACCCGTTGCCCCCCCCCCCCGGCTACCTTCCCCCGATTCCCATCCATTTTCCCCCGATTCTTGGCCACCCGCCTATTCTTCCTCTTGTTCGTTGGCCACAAACAGGTCCCGGAACAATTGCATGAATGGCTCCCATGTTCTGTGGTCGGACGACGAATTTGATTTTCTCAATTTGGAGAGATTCCGAGAGGTCGGACAGCCAGTCTGCAGCTCTGGGCGGTGCTGCTGACCGCCAGCCAAACAGGATTCTACAGCGGGCGATCAGGGAGGCAAAGGCGTCCGCCCTCCTCCCCAGGAATAGATCTGGCTGGTCTGAAACCCCGAAGACCGCCACTATCGGGCATGGCTCCACCCTCACCCCCACCACTTTGGACATAGCCTCGAAGAAGGCTGCCCAGTACTCCACAAGTCTGAGGCAAGACCAGAACATGTGGGCGTGGTTGGCCGGGCCTCTTTGGCACCGTTCGCATCTGTCCTCCACCTCCGGGAAGAACCTACTCATACAGTTTCTTGTTAAGTGGGCTCTATGTACCACTTTTAGTTGCGTCAGGCTGAGCCTTGCGCACGTGGAGGTGGAGTTGACCCTATGCAGTGCTTCGCTCCAGAGTCCCCACCCTATCTCCATCCCCAGGTCGTCCTCCCATTTCATTCTTGTTGCGTCCAGTACGGTGTTGTCCCTTTCTACCAGTCGGTCATACATGTCACTACAGTTCCCTTTCTCTAGGATGCTTGCGTCCAGTAGGTCTTCCAGTAGTGTCTGTCGTGGCGGTTGTGGGTACGTCCTTGTCTCCTTTCATAGGAAGTTTTTGAGCTGGAGGTACCGCAGCTCGTTCCCTCCAGCTAGCCGAAATTTCTCTGTCAGTTCGTCCAGTGTTGCGATCCTGTCGTCCGTGTATAGGTCCCTGACTGTCAGTGTCCCTCTGTCCTGTCTCCACCTATTGAAGGTGGCGTCAGTCAGTGCTGGTGTGAACCTATGGTTGTTGCAGATGGGAGCCTTGTCCGACATTTTGTACAGGCCAAATTGCTGCCGCAGTTGGTTCCAGGATTGGAGGGTGGCTGTCGCCACTGGGCTGCTGGAGTGTTTTTAGGGTGGGGATGGGAGTACTGCCGTGGCGAGGGCCCGGAGGGAGGTCCCCATGCAGGAGGCCTCCTCCGCACGCACCCACTCAGCTTCTGGCTCCTGGATCCATCCCCTTACTCGCTCGGCTGTTGCCGCCCAGTGGTAGAATTGTAGATTCGGGAGAGCTAGCCCCCCCCCGGATTTTGTTTTTTGTAGGACCTTCTTTGGGATCCTAGCATTTTTACCCCCCCATACGAACGCCATGATAAGTTTGTCCAGCACTTTGAAGAAGGCCTTGGGGATGTAGATCGGAATGGATCTAAACAGGAAGAGGAACCTGGGCAGTACGTTCATTTTGATCGTCTGGACTCTCCCCGCGAGGGAGAGTGGGAGTGTGTTCCATCTTTGCAGGTCCTTTTTTACTTTCTCCGTCAGGCTGGTGAGGTTCCATTTGTGGATCCCTTTCCAGTCCTGGGCTATTTGGATCCCCAGGTAGCGGAATTTATGTCGGGCTTGTTTGAACGGCAGCCCCTTTAGTGCTGCCCCCCCCTCCTCCTTGCTGGTGTACTGGGAAGATCTCACTTTTGCTCATGTTGAGTTTGTAGCCCGAGAAGGCTCCAAACTCTTTCAGGAGCGCGATGATTCCGTCCATGCTGCTTTGTGGGACCGAGATGTAGAGGAGCAGATCATCTGCATAGAGTGAGACTCTGTGCTCTCTGCCTCCCCTTCGAATCCCCCTCCAATTTTTTGCTGCCCTGAGCGCGATTGCTAGCGGTTCGATTGCTAGTGCGAACAGCAGCGGGGACAGTGGGCATCCTTGTCTGGTGCCCCTGTGCAGCTGGAAGTATTGGGAGTTGGTATTGTTGGTCCGTACACTCGCCATGGGAGCGTTGTATAGGAGCTTTACCCAAGCGGTGAACCCTGTTCCCAGCCCGAACCGCTCCAGTACCTCTATGAGGTATTTCCATTCGACTCTGTCAAAGGCCTTTTCTGCGTCCAGGGAGACGATCACCTCTTGTGTTCTCTCCCCGGTGGGGGTCATTATCACGTTCAGCAGGCGCCTACGTGGGGGGGGGGTGAGCTGTTTACCTTTGACGAAGCCCGTCTGGTCCTCTGTGACCACCTCCGGTATGATCCAAGTTAACTTAATGTGTGACTTGGAGATGATGGTGTTCCCATCCGTTAGCTCCCCTCCTTCTAGGTGTTGGAGGTTGCCAAGCAAGCTTTGGAGAGAGCAGATGTCACTGTTGGTGGAGATTTAATGGTTGTGTTTCAGTCGAGCGGTCTGCTCTGTCCTGGGTGCTTTTACAGTAGTACCCATCCAAATAACAGGCCTAGGGGGAAGGTGCCCTTGTGTCTTGCAAATGGCAGAAGGGATTGGAATGTTAGGCGAGTCATCTGATGAAGTATATCCAACCTTTATCATTCTCTAGTGACCACGGCATTTTCTGGCTGGCCACTAGGTGTCGATGTTGGTTGGTATCGGTGATGGCAATGCAATGGACACGGAGAAGTGATTTGGCTTTGCCTTGCTGGAGGCAGTCATTGCCTACTGTAACCTGCCAAAACGTGTAATCTCAAGACGGAATTAGACATGGCTCTTGGGGCTAAAGGAATCGAGGAATATGGGGGAAGGCAGGATCAGGTTTTGAACTTGATGGTCAGCCTCACGGCAGCCAAGTTCGATTCCGTGTGGAGAACATAGAACTGTACAGCACAGTACAGGCCCTTCGGCCCACGATGTTGTGCCAAACTAGTCTGAAACTAAGATCAAATCAACCTACTCCCGTACCAGCCTCCCCGAACAGGCGCCGGAATGTGGCGACTAGGGGCTTTTCACAGTAACTTCATTTGAAGCCTACTTGTGACAAGCGATTTTCACTTTTACTCCCAATCATTCTAGTGCACTCCATAAGCCTATCCAATAACCGCTTGAAAGTTCCTAACGTGTCCGACTCCACTACCATAGCTGGGAGTGCGTTCCACGCCCCAACCACTCTGAGTAAAGAACCTACCTCTGACATCCCTCCTATATCTCCCACCATGAACCTTATAGTTATGCCCCCTTGTAACATCCACCCGAGGAAAAAGTCGCTGAACGTCCCCTCTATCTATCCCTCTCATCGTCTTATACACCTCAATTACCTCTCATCCTCCTTTACTCCAATGAGAAAAGCTCTAGCTCCCTCAACCTTTCCTCATAAGACCTACCCTCCAACCCAGGCAGCATCCTGGTAAATCTCCTTTGCACCCTTTCCAATGCTTCCACATCCTTCCTATAATGAGGTGACCAGAACTGCACACATAGAACAGAGAACAGTACAGCACAGAACAGGCCCTTCGGCCCTCGATGTTGTGCCGAGCAATGATCACCCTACTCAAATCCACCCGATACCCGTAACCCAACAACCCCCCCCCCCCCCCCCCCCCCCCCAACACCTTACTTTTTTAGGACACTACGGGCAATTTAGCATGGCCAATCCACCTAACCCGCACATCTTTGGACTGTGGGAGGAAACCGGAGCACCCGGAGGAAACCCACGCACACACGGGGAGGACGTGCAGACTCCGCACAGACAGTGACCCAGCCGGGAACCGAACCTGGGACCCTGGAGCTGTGAAGCATTTATGCTAACCACTATGCTACCGTGCTGCCCATTATACTCAATACTCCAATACTCGCACGTGCACACACACGCACACAATACTCCAAATGTGGTGTAACCAAGGTCTTGTCCAGTTGCAGCATAACCTCACGGCTCTAAACTCAATCCCCCCGTTAATAAATGCTACTGTGGGGGCAGCACGGTGGCGCAGTGGTTAGCATTGCTGCCTACGGCGCTGAGGACCCGGGTTCGAATCCCGGCTCTGGGTCACTGTCCGTGTGGAGTTTGCACATTCTCCCCGTGTCTGCGTGGGTTTCACCCCCACAACCCAAAGATGTGCAGGATAGGTGGATTGGCCACGCTAAATTGCCCCTTAATTGGAAAAAATAATTGGGTAATCTAAATTTAAAAAAAAAAAATGCTACTGTGTTCTATGGTCAGATAGACTTCAGATGGTTTCACAGGTTGGCGCAACATCGAGGGCTGAAGGGCCCGTACTGCGCTGTAATGTTCTATGTAACACACATATGGAGTTTGCATGTTCTCCCCGTGTGGCACAACCCAAAAAGATGTGCAGGGTAGGTGAATTGGCTATGATAAATTTCTCCTTAATTGCAAAAAAAATTGGTAATCTAAATAAATGTTTTTAAAGAGCCATAATGGTAATGAGTGGCAGAGCAGGTTCAAAGGGCCTCCTCCTGCTTCTATATATGTTGCTCAGTCGAAGTCTGGATATTGTCCAACTGATCGCAGTTGGGTCTTGGAATCATCCCTCAAGAAATTTGCGGTGACATCATGCGGCTGACATGATCGACTTCCAACAACCACATCTGTCCATCTTTAATACTCTCCATGCTCCAGCCACTGGAGAGTTCTCAACCCCCCCCCAACTTGGTGACTCATCTGACCAAACGCTGCTTTCATGTCCAGCCTCCCGGATTGATTTCAGGTCTTTGTGTCCATGTTTAGACCCAGGCTGTAATGAACTCTGGAGTCTGAGTAATCCTGATGGAACCCACCCCGAGTTAAACAGGTTATTGGTGAGCGTGCTGCTCGATGGTATTGTTGATGACCTACTTCCGTCACTTTGCTGAGGATTGGGAAGATGGTTGTAAATGTTTCAGCGTTGTCTTTTTGTGCTTTAGCGCTGGGCTCTACCATTGTTGAAATGAAGATGTTCATGAAGGTTTCTCCTCCTGTTATATGCCTAGCTCACGAGACTGGGAGCCTGCTCACTGGCCCTTGTCCCAAATGTGTGCAGTAATTACAAACAACAATAGAGCACAGGAACAGGCCCTTCGGCCCTCCAAGCCTGTACCTGTTATAATACCACCCTTGGCCGAATCCCTCTCTACCCACCGTATCCATGAATTGTCAAGATGCCTTTTGAACGCTGTTAATGTATCTATTTAACGATAGTTCAGCAACGTGGGATCAGTTTGTTTGCTACTTCTGACTGGAAGGAATTGTTTCCTTGGAAAGGCAACTCATCAGAAAGGGTTCCAAACCTTGTAGAGGGGTGAGAGAAACATAATTACTTTACTCCTGGGTATCTGAGCATCATTGCCTTACTCTGGCTGAGGGAGAAAGGGGTCCAGGTGATGTGTGAGGCTACTGTGAAGCAGTAACACCATTCCCTAAAGATTGGTGAATCCATCTCCTATTACTTCCATGACAGGGTTGTTACCCCACCTCTTCTTGTGTTGATAATGCCGACAACCACTGGTCATGTCCTGGGGTCTAATTCTGTCAGTGCAATCCGGGGGTTGGATTCAGGTTGGAGGTACTGTTCCCAACTCGAACTGGATGTATTCCTGGAGGTTACAGCACACGACCCTCTCAAATGTCCTGCCCCTTTGCTCCCCCAATTGGCTGCCTTGACACGTCCCTTCTTATGACATCCAGCCTGTGCAACCTTATTGAAAAGTCAAACGCTTTTTATGACCCAATTGGATGATTCCTGACCATTAAACAGCCTTTTCCTGCCACCTCCATCGCCATTATTTTTACAACTATTAAACAAGAGGATTGAGAGAAAATGTTCTTTTTTTTTAATGCCCCTAAGATTTCTCTTCCAGCAGTCCTGGGGATTAATCCTCCATTCCTGGAAAGTAGGAGAGGTCAACCCCACCCCTGGATCCATTTTTTATCCTCATTTCCTCTTTGACTGTTCCATCAGACATACAATTGTCTGTTGCTCGATTCTGAAATGTTCTATTTACCCCAAATCGTGACAGTTGTGCTGTAAAAGTATCCCCTGACACTGTCCCGTGCCAACCCAGCGCCAATGGGTTGGCAGCCCCTGATGGCATTATTCCTCGGTCATGGTGCGAATGATGGGGGTGAGTCTGCCTTGTACCAGGATCCTAGCGTGACTCTGTTTCCATCTCAGTGGAACAAACTTGCCTCGAGCTCAGGTGTCCATGAGCCTCTCGGGTCTCCCTGAATTGGGTCATTGATGTTTTTGAGCGTTTACTTTTAATTTTGTTCTGGGACTGTGTGCGGCATTGACACAGCCACATTTATCGCCCACCTCAAGTTGCCCATGAAGGTGGGGGTGGGGGTGCACTGTTTCCGGTTTGTAGCAATTTAATTTTGTGACTTCATCTCCGAGGCTGCTGAAAATCACTTGTGTAGTGCGGGACTAGATTTCCGTGAGACGGGAAGAAGGTACGTGATGCATTCCCTTCTCTGAGACAGTTTTCAAAAAAAAAAAAAAAAAAAAATTTTTTTGAGTACCCAATTATATATTTTTTTCCAATTAAGGGGCAATTTAGCATGGCCAATCCAGCGAACCACATCTTTGGGTTGTGGGGGCGAAACCCACGCAGACACTGGGAGAATGTGCAAACTCCACACGGACAGTGACCCAGAGCCGGGATTCGAACCCGGGTCCTCAGCACCACAGTCCCAGTGCTAACCATTACGCCACATGCCACCCACGACAGTTTGATTTTTACGACAATCTGGTGCCTGCCATCAGGCTGTCAGATTTATGGAATTCAGTTTTGCAAATAGCCCAGGTGGCAATTTGAGCCCCAATTTCTAGGACGGGACCCTAATCGGTACTGCCGAGGGACACCGAACGCAACCCAATCATTTCAATGCCCAAACTGCTGGGTTACGTCATTGTTGCTATCTTTGTTAGCAGATAATGGGGTAAGAGCCAAGTCGTACTGTGCTACACTCCAGTGGCTATTCATGTTAGCACACACTCGTATGGCCAGGCTATTCGACAATGGCAGGATATCATAACCAAGGTGGGCTGTGGAGCCCTTAAACCCTTCAGTTAGATCATTTGCTACTGTCCCACACCACCTAGATGCACTGGCAGAGACCAAGAACTAGATTCCTAAATTGTGCATCCTTTTCAGGGTAGATGGGACTGGGAAGCGAGAGTCAGTGGTGGCTCCTCCAATGTCTGAACAGACCCAGCGAGTGAATGAGTCCTGCAAAGCAGCAAGGTCCTAACTTGGAACTGTTGAATTTGGGCTGGAGAAATTGGGTACGGTTCATGCTATTATTGACTCCTGCTGAGCAATAGACATGTGTGGCTGTCAGACAATGGCAGAATCTGGCATGATCAAATAGTCTACAGTGTCAGCGTTGATTCAGTGATAACGCCCTCGCCTCTATCAGTCCCACATCCGAGCTTCTTGCCCAGAAGCCAGGCTGTCGCTTCAGTGAAGGACTGAGGGAGTACAGCCTCTCAAATGAAACATTAAACTGAAGTTGGGTGGATGCTAAAGGTACTACTGTATTATTTTAAAGAGCTGGTGAGTTTGCCCCAATATCCTGCACAATATTTAAGCCTCCGCCATCACTGAAACAGATTATCTGTCATCTTTTGTTGATTTCACCATTAAGGCTTGAACTTGAGCATAAGGGTCCTTGGCTGAGGTGCCAGAACTCAAAATCCAACAGGGTGAGGAGGGAGGAAAATGGGAAAGGATGCAGGACTTAATCAACACCCGGATTTCCAATGGAACCCATGCAGTCATAGTTCTGCTCCACAGGAATGTGCAGCGAATTCCTTACCTGAGATGTTACATAGAATATTTGATGTATTACATAGAATTTACAGTGCAGAAGGAGGCCATTCGGCCCATCGGGTCTGCACCGGCTCCTGGAAAGAGCACCCTACCCAAGGTTAACCCCTCCACCCTATCCCCATAACCCAGTAACCCCACCCAACACTAAGGGCAATTTAGCCTGGCCAATCCACCTAACCTGCACATCTTTGGACTGTGGGAGGAAACCGGAGCACCCGGAGGAAACCCACGCACACACGGGGAGAACGTGCAGACTCCGCACAGACAGTGACCCAAGCCGGAATCGAACCTGGGACCCTGGAGCTGTGAAGCGATTGTGCTATCCACAATGCTACGGTGGTGCCCCTCAGATGTACCACCTTCTAGAGGGTTGGGCATGTTTACAATGTCACCGTAAGCTTCAATGATTCTAGGTTTTGAATTGATACTCCCTTCTGAAAAATCAAGGTAAATAAATGTGTGTTTGTGTTCAAACTGAATCAATACATCAGCGAGAGTAAATTGGAGCAGGAAAGACTATGCCGCACCCACAATCATTTGAACGCCTGTAGTTTGCAAACTACCGTTTAAATTCCCGTACCAGCCTCCCCGGACAGGTGCCGGAATGTGGCGACTAGGGGCTTTTCACAGTAACTTCACTGAAGCCTACTCGTGACAATAAGCCATTTTCATTCATTTCATTTCATTTCATTTTTCATTTCAAATTAAAACATGGCATTAGTTAAAATTTACAGACATTAAAGACTTTTTACTCGTTTGGGGGGTTTCGCTTCTCAGCTTTAAGGAAAATGCCAGTGAGGTTTGCGTTAATTATTTAGTAAATGAGTTTTGTTAATTCGGTGAACTGTCGCTGTGTGGGGGCAGAGCAGTGTTTTGATTTAAGCAACAGAGGACATAACTGGAAAAACCAGCCTGAGATTCTGCCCACCCGCCCCCACCAACGCTCCTGTATACAAGCCTGATCTGTTGAAGACCAGGTTGGTTTTCCTTTGTTCTGGCCACTCTCCACGACCTTGTCCAAGATGAATATTTCACGTACTGGTTTAAGAGTATATTAACCCATCTCACCAACCAGCCTGCCAATCCCTCAAAAGCTCAAGGCAGGATGAGTGCAGCTCCAACAACACTCGAAGCTTGACACCATCTAGGACCCCACTTGATTACTCCCCCTCCTGCAAACATTTACTCCCTCCATCACTGACCCACAGTAGCAGCTGTGTGTAAAGTTACCATAGTCCTGGATGACCATCGGCTGCTTTCCCCTCTGAGACGGGGGAGCTGACTGGTGGTGATTTAACCTGAGGGTCACCACACCTCAGGCGAGGGGTAAGGTTGAGAAGGCGCGGTCTTCATGAATAACCTCAGCCGGTCCGGGAATTGAACCCACGCTGCTGGCCTCTCCCTGCATCAGCTGTGTAGCCAACTGAGCTAAACCAAAAGACGTGCTGTTAGGTGAATTGGACATTCTGAATTCTCCCTCAGTGTACCCGGACTAGGGGCTTTTCACTGTAAAGTCATTGCAGCGTGAATGTAAGCCTACTTGTGACACTAATAAAGATTATTATTGTAACCTAGAAGGATAAGGACAGTCACACACCATCCTCATTTGGGATTGTATCAATGTTAATTCATTGTCACTGAGGTTAAAAACCTATTTCCCTCACCCTGCACCCCCCCCCCCCCCAAACAGCACTATGGGTTCACCCTGCCCCACATGGATTGCAGCAGTTCAAGAAAGTGGCTCACCGCTCACTTGAGGGCAATTAGGGATGGGCAATAAATGCTGGCCTTGTCAGGTAGGCTTGCATCCCGAGAACACACACCCTGCGTCCAGGAGCTGTTACATGTTTGGAATTCACAGCAGTTGTTCCTGTTGCGATGGATCACCCAAGAACATTTCTACCTTTGATGTACAGAAACCAAAAGGGGGCTGTATGAATAGAAACCATTTTCCTTTCTCAGTTGTACTTGATTCCAGCTCTCGGGGCATGGCTGTCATGACGTCCCCTTCACTTGAGCAGGAGCAAAATGTCCTGAGACGGCTACAGATTTCCTTTACTCCCTAACCTACAACTGTACCAAGGTTGGCACAGTGGTTAGCACTGCAACCTCACAGCACCAGGGACCCGGGTTCCATTCCACACTGGTGTGGAGTCTGCCCGTTCTCCCCGTGTCTGCGTGGGTTTCCTGCGTGAGCTCCGGTTTCCTCCCACAATCAAAAGAAGTGCAGGTTAGGTGGATTGGCCATGATAAATTGTCCCATACTGTCCAAAGATTTGTGTGGGGGGGTGTTGGGCCTAGGTAGGGTGCTCTTTCAGAGGGTCAGTGCAGACTCGATGGACCACATGGCCTCCTTCTTCACTGTAGGGATTCTATGATTCCTCCCAGGCTGAAGTGCCCGAAGTTGAGAATTATTCTGCCAATGTGTGTCCCAGTCAAGGGAGTCCTGACTTGCCTAGGTTCTCTTGAAGAGAACATCAAAAAGAATGATTTAACAAAATGCTACAATCCTACTCAAAGCAACAGTGTCAGGTTGAGACTCCCTGGTGTCTATCCTTGGATTGATTGGTGGGGAGCACATGGGGAATGTGATTGGTACTTCTCGCCCCATAACCATTGAACGCCATAGTTCTTCTTGTGAAGCCTGTGCTGTGTATACAATATAAAGCCTGGTGTCTGAAATCTGCCCATGCTGCGCGTGTCCACAGTGTCTGCTGTCAGGTGTTTGTCCCAGGAACATGTTTCAATGCCCCCAAATCCCCACCCCAGCCTCTTTCCATTCCAAAAGACATCTTGCTTGGGGACTGTGAGGGGCCACGTGTAACTGAATTTCCTCCACTCTATGTCCAGTCTTCCCGGCCCGCCGTAGATTATTGTCATGAGGCACACTGGGGTCCGCCAGTGGGTTATGTGTATTCACAGAGATGTCCACATCCTGTCGGGCAGTGGGTGTGAAACTGAAACCAGTCCATGACGTGCTGGAGGTGCCCTCCATGAGTACAGCCCTGGCACCAAACGAACAGACCCTTCACTGCGTGGTGGCAAATGGCACATGTGCTGGCACCACGGCGACACCTAGCAACAATAGAGCACAAATTTTAATCAACGCATCCTTGAATTTCAGGACATCACCAATGATACAGAGTCAGCGCTGGCTTCAGCCCAATATCATTTTGAGATTTTGACCAGAGTAGAAGGGAGGGGGGAGGGGGGGGGGGGGGGGGAGACACCGGCAAGATGGTTAGCACTACTGCCTCACAGCTCCAGGGTCTCAGGTTCAATTCAGGCCTCAGGTCACTGTGCGGAGTCTGCACGTCCTCCCCGTGTGAGCGTGGGTTTCCTCCGGGTGCTCCGGTTTCCCCCCACAGTCCAAAGATGTGCAGGTTAGGTGGGGTGAAATTTTTCAGATTTCTGAATATACTGCACGTGCGGCACGCGTTGGGAACTGCGCATGTGTGGCATGTGTTGGGAACTGCGCATGTGCGGCATGCGTTGGGAACTGCGCATGTGCGGCATGTGTTGGGAACTGCGCATGTGCGGCATGCGTTGGGAACTGCGCATGTGTGGCATGCGTTGGGAACTGCGCATGTGCGGCACGCGTTGGGAACTGCGCATGTGCGGCATGTGTTGGGAACTGCGCATGTGCGGCATGTGTTGGGAACTGCGCATGTGCGGCATGCGTTGGGAGCTGCGCATGTGTGGAATGTTGGGACCTGCACATGTGCAGCACGTGTTAGGAACTGCACATGTGAGGGATGTTGGGAACTACACATGTGTGGCACCCGTTGGGAACTGCGCATGCGTAGCACGTGTTGGGAACTGCGCATGTGTAGCACGTGTTGGGTACTGCGCATGCGTAGCACGTGTTGGGTACTGTGCATCATCCAGGAGCCATGTGTGATTTCACGCTCTAAATAAAATGGGGATTTCAGAATTTTCCGGATAAGAAATGCTCCAACCTGTCCTTCTTCCACATTTGGGTTATCTCACTCTGGGTGACTGTTCCCCAAGTCCTTGCCCCAAGTACCCATTCGAGACTGTACAGCATCACTCCCACCCCACCCCACGCCAGCTCCACAATGCAGCCAGCAATCTCGCACTTGCACGATATTCGCTGTCTGTTTCACTTGCCTCTCGCACATCCAGCCGCGATTGTTCATTGGCCGCTTGCAGTTGTTACAGTTGACATGCAGGGTCGTCGATGCCTGGTTCAGACAGTTGATGGACCGACATGTGCTCAGTTTGATAACCTGATTGGCCACGTTCCACAGCTGGAAACGCTGGAGGAGGTCAATGTAGGATGTGTACCAGTGTTCCTGCAGGGTTTAAAGACAACAGGAGTTCTAATTCACACTGGGGAAAATACCTTCCAACTAACAAACTGGATGGTCGATGGTCCTGAGAATACAGGAGGAGGCTATACAGTCCCTCAAACTATTTCCATCATTCAATTATAGGAACAGGAGGAGGCCATTTGGCCCTTCGAGCCTGCTCCGCCGTTGATTAAGATCATGGCTGACCTGGTTGTGGTTTCAATTCCTATTTCCTGTGCGTCTCCCACAATCCTTTACTCCCTTTGTCGATCAAAAATACATCTAACTCGGCCTTGATATATTCAAGGACCCACAGCGTCCACTGTGATCCGGGGAAGATAATTCCGAACACTAACGCTCCTCTGAGAGAAGAAATTCCTCCAATGAACATGGGATAACAGGGTAACTTTGATAAGGTGGATTCAAAATTGGCTCAGCTGTAGGTGACAGAGGGCGATGACAGACGGCTGCTTTAGTGACTGGAAGCCAGTGTCCAGTGGGGTACCACAGGGATCTGTGCTGGGTCCCCTATTGGTTGTCATTTATATAAACAACATAGATGACTGAGGGGAGTGGGATCAGTAAGTTTGCGGATGACACAAAGATTGGCCGGGTGGTAAACAGTGAGGCTGAGAGTCTTGGGTCACAGGAAGATACGGACAGGATGGGACAACAGGCAGAAAGGTGGCTGATAGAATTTAACCCTGAAAAGTGTGAGTTGATGCACTTTGGAAGGAGTAATGTGACAAGGAAGTATTCAGTGAATGGCCTGACACTGGGAAGTTCCGAGGAACAAAGGGACATTGGCGTGTTTTGTCAATAGATCTCTGAAGGCAGAAGGACAGGTTAATCGGGGGGGTGAAATAGGCATATGGGGCAGCACGGTAGCATGGTGGTTAGCATAAATGCTTCACAGCTCCAGGGTCCCAGGTTCGATTCCCGGCTGGGTCACTGTCTGTGCGGAGTCTACACGTCCTCCCCGTGTGTGCGTGGGTTTCCTCCGGGTGCTCCGGTTTCCTCCCACAGTCCAAAGATGTGCGGGTTAGGTGGATTGGCCATGCTAAATTGCCCGTAGTGTCCTAAAATGTAAGGTTAAGAGGGGGGTTGTTGGGTTACGGGTATAGGGTGGATACGTGGGTTTGAGTAGGGTGATCATGGCTCGGCACAACATCGAGGGCCGAAGGGCCTGTTCTGTGCTGTACTGTTCTATGGGACACTTGCCTTTATCAATCGAGGCATAGATTACAAAAGCAGGGAGGTCATGCTCGAGTTGTACAGAACTTTGGTGAGGCCACAGCTGGAGCACTGTGAGCAATTCTAGTCGCTACATTATGGGAAGGATGTGATTGTACTGGAGGGGTTGCAGAGGCCATTCACCAGGATGTTGCCTGGGATGGAACGTTTAAGTTATGATGTGGAGATGCCGGCGTTGGATTGGGGTGAGCACAGTAAGAAGTCTTACAACACCAGGTTAAAGTCCAACATGTTTGTTTCAATCACTAGCTTTCGGAGCGCTGTTTCACCTGAGGAAGGAGCAGTGCTCCGAAAGCTAGTGTTTGGAACAAACATGTTGGACTTTAACCTGCTGTTGGAAGACTTCTTACATTTAAGTTATGAAGAGAGATTGGATAGGCTTGGGTAGTTTTCGCCGGAGCAGAGAAGACTGAGGGGGCGACCTAATCGAGCTGTACAAGATTATGAGGGACATGGACAGGGTGGATGGGGAACAGCTGTTCCCCTTAGTTTTAAAAAAAATCTTTCTATTGGTATTTTCAAAATGATATACATTGCCATTCATTTTCATTTACTGTAAAATACCCAAAGGTTCCTTCATAAGTTTCTCTATTTACAGTCTGTCGCCGTCTGGCTCAGTGTACAATCCTCTCTCCACCCCCCCCCCCCCCCCCCTCTCTCTGAGCCCCCCTCCCTCCCTTCTTCACTGCCGTCCCCCCTCCCCACTCCCCTCCGGTCCTCCCTCGTTTTCCTCTTTCTATGCTGTCCTGGCTATTTCCCCCTGGCTACCGGCTATTTATTTATTCATGTGTTGGCCACAAACCGGTCCTGGGACAGTTGGGTGAATGGCTCCCATGTTCTGTGGAAGCCGTCGTCTGACCCACAAATGGCGAATTTGATTTTCTCCATTTGGAGAGATTCCGAGAGGTCGGACAGCCAGTCTGCAGCTCTGGGCGGTGCTGCTGACCGCCAGCCAAACAGGATTCTACGGCGGGCGAACAGGGAGGCAAAGGCAAGGGCGTCCGCCCTCCTCCCCAGGAATAGATCTGGCTGGTCTGATACCCTGAAGACCGCCACTTTTGGGCATGGCTCCGCCCTCATCCCCACCACCTTAGACATGGCCTCGAAGAAGGCTGTCCAGTACCCGCCAAGTCTGGGGCAAGACCAGAACATGTGGGCGTGGTTGGCCGGGCCTCCTTGGCACCGTTCATAAGAACTAGCAGGAGTAGGCCATCTGGCCCCTCGAGCCTGCTCCGCCATTCAATGAGATCATGGCTGATCTTTTGTGGACTCAGCTCCACTTTCCGGCCCGAACACCATAATCCCTTTATTCTTCAAAAAACTATCTATCTTTACCTTAAAAATATTTAATGAAGGAGCCTCAACTGCTTCACTGGGCAAGGAATTCCATAGATTCACAACCCTTTGGGTGAAGAAGTTCCTCCTAAACTCAGTCCTAAATCTACTTCCCCTTATTTTGAGGCTATGCCCCCTAGTTCTGCTGTCACCCGCCAGTGGAAACAACCTGCCCGCATCTATCCTATCTATTCCCTTCATAATTTTAAATGTTTCTATAAGATCCCCCCTCATCCTTCTAAATTCCAACGAGTACAGTCCCAGTCTACTCAACCTCTCCTCATAATCCAACCCCTTCAGCTCTGGGATTAACCTAGTGAATCTCCTCTGCACACCCTCCAGTGCCAGTACGTCCTTTCTCAAGTAAGGAGACCAAAACTGAACACAATACTCCAGGTGTGGCCTCACTAACGCCTTATACAATTGCAACATAACCTCCCTAGTCTTAAACTCCATCCCTCTAGCAATGAAGGACAAAATTCCATTTGCCTTCTTAATCACCTGTTGCACCTGTAAACCAACCTTCTGTGACTCATGCACTAGCACACCCAGGTCTCTCTGCACAGCGGCATGCTTTAATATTTTATCGATTAAATAATAATCCCGTTTGCTGTTATTCCTACCAAAATGGATAACCTCACATTTGTCAACATTGTATTCCATCTGCCAGACCCTAGCCCATTCACTTAACCTATCCAAATCCCTCTGCAGACTTCCAGTATCCTCTGCACTTTTCGCTTTACCACTCATCTTAGTGTCATCTGCAAACTTGGACACATTGCTCTTGGTCCCCAACTCCAAATCATCTGTGTAAATTGTGAACAATTGTGGGCCCAACACAGATCCCTGAGGGATACCACTAGCTACTGATTGCCAACCAGAGAAACACCCATTAATCCCCACTCTTGGCTTTCTATTAATTAACCAATCCTCTATCCATGCTACTACTTTACCCTTAATGCCATGCATCTTTATCTTATGCAGCAACCTTTTGCGTGGCACCTTGTCAAAGGCTTTCTGGAAATCCAGATATACCACATCCATTGGCTCCCCGTTATCTACTGCACTGGTAATGTACTCAAAAAATTCCACTAAATTAGTTAGGCACGACCTGCCCTTTATGAACCCATGCTGCGTCTGCCCAATGGGACAATTTCTATCCAGATGCCTTGCAATTTCTTCCTTGATGATAAATTCCAGCATCTTCCCTACTACCGAAGTTAAGCTCACTGGCCTATAATTTCCTGCTCTCTGCCTGCCTCCTTTTTTAAACAGTGGTATCACGTTTGCTAATTTCCAATCCACCGGAATCCACCCCAGAGTCTAGTGAATTTTGGTAAATCATCATTAGTGCATCTGCAATTTCCCTAGCCATCTCTTTTAGCACTCTGGGATGCATTCCATCAGGGCCAGGAGACTTGTCTACCTTTAGCCCCATTAGCTTGCCCATCACTACCTCCTTAGTGATAACAATCCTCTCAAGGTCCTCACCTGTCACAGCCTCATTTATATCAGTCACTGGCATGTTATTTGTGTCTTCCACTGTGAAGACCGACCCAAAAAACCTGTTCAGTTCCTCAGCCATTTCCTCATCTCCCATTATTAAAACTCCCTTCTCATCCTCTAAAGAACCAATATTTACCTTAGCCACTCTTTTTTGTTTTATATATTTGTAAAAACTTTTACTGTCTGTTTTTATATTCTGGGCAAGTTTACTCTCATACTCTATCTTACTCTTCTTTATAGCCTTTTTTAGTAGCTTTCTAGTTGACCCCTAAAGATTTCCCAGTCCTCTAGTCTCCCAACAATCTTTGCCACTTTATATGCTTTTTCCTTCAATTTGATACTCTCCCTTATTTCCTGAGATATCCACGGTTGATTTTTCCTCTTTCTACCGTCCTTCCTTTTCGTTGGTATAAACCTTTGCTGAGCACTGTGAAAAATCGCTTGGAAGGTTCTCCACTGTTCCTCAACTGTTCCACCATAAAGTCTTTGCTCCCAGTCTACCTTAGCTAGTTCTTCTCTCATCCCATTGTAATCTCCTTTGTTTAAACACAAAACACTAGTATTTGATTTTACTTTCTCACCCTCCATCTGTATTTTAAATTCCACCATATTGTGATCGCTCCTTCCTCCACCTGCGGGAAGAACCTGCTCATTCTGGTTCTGGTCTAGTGTACCACTTTTAGCTGCGTTAGGTTAAGCCTCGGGCATGTGGAGGTAGAGTTGACTCTGTGCAGTGCTTCGCTCCAGAGTCCCCATCATATTTTGAATCCCAAGTCTTCCTCCCATTTTCTCCTTGTCTTGTGCAGTTCAGTGTCGGCCCTCTCTAGCAGTTGTTTGTACATTTCACTACAGTTCCCTCTGCCTAGGATGTCTGCGCCCAGTGTCTGTCGTGGTGGTCCCGGGTCTCCTTCCGTAGGAAGTTTTTAAGCTGCAGGTATCTGAGTTTGTTGCCTTTAGCTAGTTGGAATCTCTGCGTCAGTTCTTCCAGTGATGTGACCCTACCGTCAGTGTATAGGTCCCTGACTGTCAATGTCCCCCCATCCTGTCTCCACCTACCGTCAGTGTATAGGTCCCTGACTGTCAATGTCCCCCCCCATCCTGTCTCCACCTACCGTCAGTGTATAGGTCCCTGACTGTCAATGTCCCCCCATCCTGTCTCCACCTACCGTCTGTGTGTAGGTCCCTGACTGTCAATGTCCCCCCATCCTGTCTCCACCTACCGTCAGTGTATAGGTCCCTGACTGTCAATGTCCCCCCATCCTGTCTCCACCTACCGTCAGTGTATAGGTCCCTGACTGTCAATGTCCCCCCATCCTGTCTCCACCTACCGTCAGTGTATAGGTCCCTGACTGTCAATGTCCTCCCCATCCTGTCTCCACCTTCCATCAGTGTATAGGTCTCTGACTGTCAATGTCCCCCCCCATCCTGTCTCCACCTTCCATCAGTGTATAGGTCCCTGACTGTCAATGTCCCCCCATCCTGTCTCCACCTACCGTCAGTGTGTAGGCCCCTGACTGTCAATGTCCCCCCATCCTGTCTCCACCTACCGTCAGTGTGTAGGCCCCTGACTGTCAATGTCCCCCCATCCTGTCTCCACCTACCGTCAGTGTATAGGTCCCTGACTGTCAATGTCCCCCCATCCTGTCTCCACCTACCGTCAGTGTGTAGGTCCCTGACTGTCAATGTCCCCCCCATCCTGTCTCCACCTTTTGTAGGTGGTGTCGGTGAGTGCTGGTGTGGTAATTCCTGATGGGGGCTTTGTCGGACATTTTGGTCAGTCCGAATTGCTGCTGTAGTTGGTTCCAAGTCTGGAGGGTGGCTATCACCACTGGGCTGCTGGAGTGTTTCTTGGACGGGGATGGGAGTACCACCATGGTGAGGACCCGGAGAGAGGTCCCCTTGCAGGAGGCCTCTGGGCTAACCCACTCAGCTCTGGGTCCTTTATCCATCCCATCACACTTTCCTCCGTCACTGCCCAGTGGTAGGTTTGGGAGGGCTAGCCCTCCCCTGGATTTTGTTTTCTGTACGACCTTCTTTGTGATTCCAGCATTCTTTCCCCCCATACAAACACCATGATTAAATTGTCCAGTGAGTTAAAAAAAAGGCCCTGTGGATATAGATCAGGATGGATCTTAGTAGAAAGAGGTATCTGGGCAGTACGTTCATTTTGATCATCTGTACTCTCCCCGCGAGGGACAGTGGGAGTGTATTCCACCTCTGCAGGTCCATTTTGACTTCCTCTGTCAGACTGGTCAGGTTCCATTTGTGGCTCCCCATCCAGTCATGAGCGATTTGTGTTCCCTGTAGTTGAAGGGTCAGTTACGGGGGGACATAAGTTCAAGGTGGGGGGGCAGGAGGTTTAGTGGGTGTTGTGGAAAAACCTTTTTACCCAGAGGGTGGTGAGGGTCTGGAACGCGCTGCCTGGGAGGGTGGTAGAGGCGGGTTGTATCACATCCTTTACAAAGTACCTGGATGGGCACTTGGCACATCACAACATTCCAGGCTGTGGGCCAAGTGCTGGCAAATGGGACTAGGTCGGCAGGTCAGGTGTATTTGATGCATCAGTGCAGACTTGATGGGCTGAAGGACCTCTTCTGTGCTGTCTCATTCTGTGATCTCCACCTTAAATGGGAAACCCCTTAATCTTTAGATGCCCCAATGATAGGAAACATCCTCTCAGTATCTACTCTGTCAAGCCGCCTCAGAATCTTAGACGTTTCAATAACATGCACTCAAAACCGCCCATTAATTCACCATTAATCTGCCACTAAACCATCAATAATGCTCAGAGAAAAACCACCAGATGAGCGTTGGATGGAGGAACATCCCCCTCAAAATGATGCAAGGTTCAAAAACATTTGCATAGAGCTCAGCTACGTCAAGACAAGGCAGATTGATGGCTGCCCCCTGACCTCACTAGCTTTCCCAGAACCGGGAAAGTGGGAATCAAGGCAGGTTCCCACTTCCGATCGTGCCAACTAGAGATTTGAATGATGTCAGTGCTCGTTAACCACAAACCCAGATGAAAAAAATAAGGACATGATAAAGTAAGTTGTGTCCTACCCTCCATAAACTCAAGCCCTGCTCAATTACTCAAAGTTCCATTTCTTTGCCCCCCCCCCCGCCAACCACCACTCTACCACTCTGACTGGCTGGCATTGCCTCGCGGTTTGCCAGCTTCTTCACTTTAAACACCTTGGGCTGGATTCTCTGTTTTTGCGACGATGTGGCCACGCCGTCAGGAAAACTGGCGAGAAAGGGCCACATATTGATAGTCCTGCAGGGGGCCAGCAGGGACCCATCGGGAAACTGGCAGCTTTTGCTGCAGATGCTGCAGGGTAGCATGGTAGTGTAAGGTTAATGGGGGGGATTATTGGGTTACGGGTATAGGGTGGGTTTGAGTAGGGTGATCATTGCTCGGCACAACATCAAGGGCCGAAGGGCCTGTTCTGCGCTGTACTGTTCTATATGGGTCAGAGATCGTACAGGCGCACGGCGACGGCCCCCAGCAGCCGCGCCGTACTCCATGGCGGACTCAGACCACGGAGGTGGACCTTAAACATATCGGCCACGCCCCCGACCGCCTGCCCTAAAATTGCCCTGCCCCGAATAAGGCCCAGTCCACAGCAGCCCACACTAGTATCCCGGCCGACAGGACCATGTTGGATCCACGCCGTCGGGACTTTGGGCGGTCTGGGGCGGAGAATGGCGGGGCGGGGCGGGGCCTCCATCAATGGCTGCAGGTTGGGAAATACGCGGCGCAGCGTATTCTCGGAGTACGCCGCTTTCCGGGGCCTGGAGAATCGGGGAACCGCCGCCGGTCCCCATTCCATGCCGGGAAATGGATTCTCCATCCCGGCGCCGGTCGCGATTTCGCCATCGGGGAGCAGAGAATCCAGCCCCTTGTCTGTGTTTTCAATCTCCGTAATCTTCTCCAATCCAACAAACCTCCAAGAGCTCTATGCCCCTCAGCTCTGTCCTCTTTACCCAGCAGTCAGGAATATAACCTCTGGAAACCCTCCCCAAACCTCCCCCTCGGACTCCCTCTCCTTCCGTAAGAAACAGAGAAACTAGGAGCAGGAAGCCTCCTCCACATCTCATCATGGCTGATCATCTGACTCAATCGCTTAATTCCGCTTTTCCCCATATCCCCTTTAGCCCCAAGTCCTATATCTTTTTTTTTTTAAATTTAGATTAGCCAATTATTTTTTCCAATTAAGGGGCAATTTAGCGTGGCCAATCCACCTACCCTGCACATTTTTGGGTTGTGGGAGCGAAACCCACGCAGACACGGGGAGAATGTGCAAACTCCACACGGACAGTGACCCAGAGCCGGGATCGAACCTGGGACCTCAGCGCCGTGAGGCGGTTGTGCTAACCACTAGGCCACCGTGCTGCCCCCCAAGTCCTATATCTAAATGCTTCTTGAGAACATACAATGTTTTGGCCTCAACTACTTCCTGCGGTAACGGATTCCACAGACCGACCACTCTTTGGGAGAAGAAATTTCTCCTCATCCCAGTCCTCAATGGTCTACCCCTCGGACTGCGATCCTTCTCAAACCTAACTCTTGTTTTAATTACCCGCCCTCATATCTTCTTCGGCGTGGTGTCATGTTTTTGCTTTTGTGTAGCACCCCGGACGTGTTTTCCCACATTTTAACGGCAAGTTGTTGTTGGAAGAGTCCACACTCAATAGAGGGGAAAGTTGGGGAAACTCAAGCTGTATTCAAATTGATCAGGCCCTCCCTGAGTCTGTTCATCGATTTCCTTCTTAATCCTGTCTCCGAGCACAATCAGGACTGATATGGCCATCTGCACGTCGCCCTGCTCAGCGTAGAAACACATCATGTCTCTGACGATTGGATTGAAGTAATCGGTGGAAAACCCGTGCTCAAACGGCGGCTGTGAGACTGAGACCAGAGAGATCCCCTCGGTCGGAGTCAGCGAGACGGAATCTGCCTCGTTGCTGCTGATGTGGGGAGAATCTGTCTTGTCCTGGAAATGATCGAGGGTGGTCGGGTGATCCAGGATTTCATGTCGCAGTGGGAAGCCCTCCTGTGGCAGGATGAACTCGTGGTCCTCCCCTGGGGAAAGCAAAGCCAACAACTTCAGTCAATCCTGTGGGGAATTCTCCTTCAGCAGAGGAACCTGGGTCTCAGCCAATTGGCAGCACGGTAGCGCAGTGGGTTAGCCCTGCTGCCTCACGGCGCCGAGGTCCCAGGTTCGATCCCGGCTCTGGGTCACTGTCCGTGTGGAGTTTGCACATTCTCCCCGTGTCTGCGTGGGTTTCGCCCCACAACCCAAAGATGTGCAGGCTAGGTCGATTGGCCACGCTAAATTGCCCCTTAATTGGAAAAAATTAAATTAATTTTAATCCCAGACAGACCAGTGACAGTGGGTTGCAATGGGCGTCAGCATATCACTGGACTAAATCGCTGGCTTTTAAAGCAGACCAAGGCAGGCCAGCAGCACGGTTCGATTCCCGTACCAGCCTCCCCGGACAGGCGCCGGAATGTGGCGACTAGGGGCTTTTCACAGTAACTTCATTGAAGCCTACTCGTGACAATAAGCCATTTTCATTTTTCATCCTGCACAGCGGCGGAATAGCAATGTTTCTGTTCCTGACTGTTATTGGCTGATCCATGTCTAGTATCCACCTCTAAGCTGTCAAAAAGCCAATCAAGTCGCCCTTGTCCCTGAAGGCCATTGGTTGCTTTCCCCTTTGAGGGGGGAGAGCTGGCTGGTGGTGGTTTAACCCGAGGGTCACCAAACCTCCAGTGAGGAGCAGGGTTGAGAAGGCGGGGCTATCATGAATCACCTCAGCGGTACGGGGAATTGAACCCGCGCTGCTGGCCTCGCTCCGCATCACGAACCAGCTGTCTAGCCCACTGAGCTAAACTGACCCCCTTCTCAGTCAATGCAGCAATAATGGCATCTTGGGAGCTGGTGATGCCATGGAGCTGTGATGTGATTCAGGAGTTCCCTCACTCAGCTCCTCCACAAATGAAAGGAGGATAGAAAACGCCGATGCTATAGACTGGTGTCCACAACTTGACCTGAAAACCTTCCTTTCCTAATCCAGGGGCTGAGGCAAAACCACCTCTCCTGTCCCCCTGACGTGACACAGGCCCTTGGGCCTCAACACAGAGTGCACAAGACAAAAACAGGCCATTCAGCCCAGGCCATTCAGCCCAATCAATCCATGCTGGTGTTTATGCTCCACACCCACCTCCACCCATCATACCTTATCGAACACCAGGGACCCACAGACCCAGGTTTGATTCCAGCCTCGGGTGACCGTCTATCTGTTCTCCCCGGGTCTGTGTGGGTTTCCTCCAGATGCTTCACTTTCCTCCCACAAATCCAAAGATGTGGGGCGCGATTCTCCGCCCCCCACGACGGGTCGGAGAATAGCGGGAGGGCCTTCCCGACATTTTTCCCGACCTCCCGCTATTCTCTGCCCCCCCCCCCCCCCCCCCCCCCCCCCCCCCCCAACGGCCGCCCCACGACACGAATCGCTGCTCGCCGTTTTTTTACGGCAAACAGCGATTCTCCCCAGGCCGATGGGCCGAGCTCCCAGGCCTTTACGGCCGCTTTCACGAACTCAAACACACCTGCTCTCACCGTTCGTGAAAACGGCCGCAAAGTGCCGTTCCCGAGAACCGTGGCACCGATTGGCACGGCCGCACCACGGCCGTGCCAAGGGTGGCATGGGCCAGCGATCGGTGCCCACCGATCGCGGGCAGCGGGTCTGAAACCCGCGCATTCTTTGTTCCTCCGCCGCCCCGCTGGATCAGTCCGCGGGGCAGCTGAGGGGCATGACGGCCCGCGCATGCGCGGGTTTGACGCATATGCGTGATGACGTCATCCGCGCATGCGCGGGTTGGAGCCGTCCAATCCGCGCATGCGCGGCTGACGTCATTGTGCACGTCAGCCGCCGTTACCCTTGGCGACGGTCGCTAAGCCTGCGATGCCGTGCTTCACGGGGCTGCGCTGCTAGCCCCGCCCGGGGGGGAGAATCGGGTCCCGGGAGGGGGCGCGGAGGCTGCCGTGAAACACGGCCGGTTTCACGGCAGCCTTTACGACTCTCCGCATTTGCGGAGAATCGCGCCCGTGCAGTTTAGTTGGATTGGCCATGTTAAATTCCTTCTTAGTGTCCAATAAAGGTTAGGTGGGGTTACGGGGATACAGCAGGGGAGTGGGCCTAGATAGAGTGCTCTTTCAGAGGGTTGGTGCTGACTTGATGGGGTGAATGGTCTCCCTCTGCACTGTAGAGGTTCTATTCTATGATTCTATAATCTTAAAGAGCTCTCTCAGGTCACCTGGCTGCACGTGCTCCCCGTGTCTGTCTGGGTTTCCTCCGGGTGCTCCGGTTTCCTCCCACAAGTCCCAAAAGACGTGCTGTTAGGTGAATTGGACATTCTGAATTCTCCCTCTGTGTACCCGAACAGGCGCCGGAGTGTGGCGACTAGGGGCTTTTCATAGTAACTTCACTGCGTGTTAACGCAAGCCTACTTGTGACACTAATGAAGAGTATTATTATTAAGACCACTTTTTCCAGGGAAATGATCGTCAAGCTCTCCTGACAGTTCAGCAGGTTGACTCACGTACTCACCTGGAACATTTTCATGGTCGATGATGAAGAAATCGTCTTCATCACCTTCACCGTCACAGAACAGATAATCTGCGGGAGCATCGCTACCTTCCGTATCCTCATTTTCTGTAAGGATGGGAAACGCTGGGTCAGTTTACTAGGCTTCAAAATCCTTTCCAAAATGTTGGCTCAATGTCACCCTGGACAAATCAACCTTCCTAATCGGTCTCCCTCCACCACCGATACACAGTAGCAGCCGTGTGTACCATCGACAAGATGCACTGCAGCAACACACCAAGGCTCCTCAGCACCACCCAAACCCCCGACTTCTACCATATCGTCGTTCCATCACTGTCGCTGAGTATCAAACCCAGCCTCGCACAAGAAGGAGAGGCATTCACCCTCCGCAGCACCTCACACCACAACCCGCCCCCTCCAGCTCCATCCCCAGCACCTCCTCCCACTTGGCCGTAACCCCTTCCAGAGACGCCATATCCTCCTCCAAAATCCTCCCGTAGATCGCCGAGATGACCCACTCCGCAGCCCCATATAAGTAGTATATATTACACAACGACTACTTACCTTGAACAATAAAATTAGTGGATTCGCCACACTAAATTGCCCCTTAGTGTCCAAAGATGTGCAGGTTGTGTGGGGTTACAGGGCTAGGGAAATGGACACAGAGGTTAAGGAAGGGAAGGGAATGGAAGTATCGGAGATGGGTGGTGTGAACATGAGAGGCATGGAAACTGAATAAAAACATATACATTTTCCAGGGAGGTGTGTGTGTTGCGGGGGGAGGAGGGGGGGGCTGAGTGGGACTGGAACAAGGAATGTTCCACAAAACCCACAAACAGACAAGCAGAACCGGGGACAATGGGGGATACCCATAACCACGCCTTTTACTTGGAGTCAAGTTAAAGGGGAAATTGTTGAGAGAGAGAACGAGATCATCCAGGCGGAGGAGAGAAGTGGCGGACGGGGGTTGTTCAGGTTCCTACACAAGGGAGAAGCAGAGAGTCCTTGGACGCTCCTGGAGGGGGGTTGGATGTGTAGAGGGAAATCCAAAGATGTGCACGTTTGGGTGGACATGCTGAAATTGCCCTTAGTGTCGAGAGATGTGCAGGTTAGATGGGGTTAAGGGGTTACGGGCATCGGGCGGGTAGGGTACTCTTTCAGAGATCCGGTGCAGAATCGATGGGCCGAATGGCCTCCTTCTGCAGTGTAGAGGTTCTATGGATCAGAAGAATCATGAACACTGGGCGGGAAGAGACTGGACAAGGAGAGAGAGGTTGGAGTCAAGATAAGAAGAGTGTGTTCCACGGAACAGGCTGATCGGGTGGGGGGGGGGGGGAGGGGGGCGACCAGGACCGTCCCGTTTGTGGATGCTGGGAAGGTACCTTCATTTGTCTGTAGCAAGGTGACTGTTGAATCCAGGGGTAGACTGTCCTGTCGGTTTTCCATTCGGCCTCGCTCCAGCTTGATTTCACTTCCCAATGCTGCTGTGCCGTCTTTTAAAGTAAAGCTGTGGGGTCAGATTGGGGGTGGGGGGGGGGGGGGGGGGCAGGGGGAGAGGAGAGAACAAGAGAACCCTTCACAAATCAGAGCAATACATGGAAGGTCCAACAGAGATTGGGTCAGTGCAGTGGGTGTGGGAGGAAACCTGTTGCCCATGGCTAAACCAGAATCACAGAATAATACAGCGCAGGTCAGGCCCTTCGGCCCATCGAGTCTGCACCAACGTATGAAAAACACCTGACCTGCTAACCTAGTCCCATTTGCCAGCACCTGGCCCCTGGCCTTGAATGTTGGGACGTGCCAAGTGCCCACCCAGGTACTTAGTTTATAAATTTAGTGTATCCAATTACTTTTTTCCAATTAAGGGGCAATTTAGCGTGGCCAATCCACCTACCCTGCACATCTTTGGGTTGTGAGGGTGAGACCCACGCAGACACGGGGAGAATGTGCAAACTCCACACGGACAGTGACCCGGGGCCGGGATCGAACCTGGGACCTCGGCGCCGTGAGGCAGCAATGCCACCGTGCCGCCCTTCCAGGTACTTTGTAAAGGATGTGAGGCAACCCACCCTCTCCCACCCTCCCAGGCAGCGCGTTCCAGACCATCACCACCCTCTGGGTAACACAGTTTTTCCTCAAATCCCCCCTAAACCTCCTGCCCCTCACCGAGAACTTGTGTCCCCCCCACGTAACTGACCCTTCAACTGAGGGGAGCAGCTGCTCCCTATCCACCCTGTCCATGCCCCTCATAATCTTGTCCACCTCGATCAGTCTTCTCCGCTCCAGCGAAAACAACCCAAGCCTATCCAACCTCTCTTCTCAACTTAAATCCCAGCCAATTGATGGCTCCCCTTCATTCACACATGCCAGTTGTGATTTATCGCGTCGAAATGTCCCAAAAACTTCATGCGATGAGTCACTTATTGAATCACGGTTACGTATTACTCAGGCAAGCGTAGCAACCATTCTATACCTGGACATCCCCGTAAACAGCAGTGATCCAGTTAAATCAGATTGTGTCAGTGCTGGTTGAGGGCGGAACGTTGGCTCGGACATCAGGGGAACTGCTGGCTCTTCAAATTAGACCATGGGCTCTTAAGTGTCCATACAAACCAACAAAACAAAAGATGGGTCCTCGGCTGAACATTTCATCCAAAAGATGACACTCCCTCCACACTGCCCCGTCAGGATTATAGAATGGTTATGGTCACACGACCGTGTCTTTCCTAGCTCCTTCTGGCCCTGCAAATCTTCCCCACTTTACGTATTTATGCAATTTCCTTTCTGAAAGTTCCTATTGAATTTGCTTCCGCCAGGGGCAGCACGGTGGCACAGAGCGTTAGCACTGCCGTCTCACGGCGCCGAGTTCGCAGGTTCGATCCCGGCCCTGGGTCACTGTCCGTGTGGAGTTTGCACATTCTCCCCGTGTCTGCGTGGGTTTCGCCCCCACAACCGGTAGATTGGCCACACTAAATTGCCCCTTAATTGGAAAAAAAATGAATCGGGTACTCGAAATTTATTTTTTTTCAAAGAATTTTCTTCCAAGGGCAGCGCATTCCAGATCGCAACAACTCACAAGTGTTTAAATAAAAAAGGTCTCCCTCATTTCAATCCAGCTTCCTTTCAATCTTGGGGCAGAATTTGAACAGACGACCTTCTGTCCCAGAGTAAGGTTTGTCCAGTCAGCGGTGAAGAGAGACCCGTCTGGGGAGATTTAACCCAGGAACCACTGGCTCGGAATCCAGAGCAGAGACCGATAATCATAGTCACCGCACTGTGTGCGGTACTGGGGGCTGTATCATTATCTCACCCGGCACCATGGCAACGGTTGCTGTGTTGCCGTAGAAACGCCTGGGAGAAGCTGCATTTTCCAGTTTACAACTAACTTATAAAAATATTGCCTTTTACATAAGGGTGAACATGTTGCTTGGACTTAACCCCAGAGAGGAGACGAAGAATGAGCAAAATATTTTCTACAGTCTGTTGAATGTGGGCTGCATTTATATAGCATCATTTGTGAACTCCCCAATGCCCTTTCTGCCAATGAAGTGGAGTCACTGTGGTAGGAAATGTAGCAATTTGTGCACATCAGGATCCCACAAACAGCAAGGTGATAAATGATCGGATAATTTGCTTTATTGCTGTTGTTTGAGATATATTGTCCAGGACACTGGAGAGGATGCCCCAGCTCCTTAAGCTTCGCAGTGGTAGAGCAAGCAGCCCTCAATAACCTTCCTTCAGACGCTTCAATTCAGACACTAACCGCTGGAACAGTCGAGAGTAAGATTTCAGACCTTCCCAGCTTGGATACCCACAAGAAACTCCCCAAAGACCCTCGCTCAGCTATTGAATAGCAGGTCGCTCTCCCTGCATCGGGATGCGCCCCATCGAAACATCGGTGCAATAAACCTCAGACCACTACTTCCTGTCCATTTCTATTTGGACAGCTCAAAACCCAGACGTTTCATTCAGGCCCCTGGAGGAGGCCTCTACTCCGGAGCCGGAGGAGTCTCCAACATACAAACCTAGCCAGAATCCATCCTCCAGACATTCACATTTCTTGCTGTGAAACATCAATCTTAACGGATGCAGCAAATCTCAATCCCCTCGCCACACACACAATGGTCAGTTTGCACATTGAGACTCTCGTCCCTCGGTGGGCCCATCCCGGAAGTTCTGACCTGACGTCAAACATAGTTTTTTTTTAAATAAATTTTTTATAAAAATTTTTTATAAATTTAGAGTGCCCAATTTTTTCCAATTAAGGGGCAATTTAACGTGGCCAATCCACCTATGGGCAGCACGGTAGCATGGTGGTTAGCATAAATGCTTCACAGCTCCAGGGTCCCAGGTTCGATTCCCGGCTGGGTCACTGTCTGTGTGGAGTCTGCACGTCCTCCCCGTGTGTGCGTGGGTTTCCTCCGGGTGCTCCGGTTTCCTCCCACAGTCCAAAGATGTGCGGGTTAGGTGGATTGGCCATGCTAAATTGCCCGTAGTGTCCTAAAAAAGTAAGGTTGGGGGGGGGGGGTTTGTTGGGTTACTGGTATAGGGTGGATACGTGGGTTTGAGTAGGGTGATCATTGCTTGGCACAACATCGAGGGCCGAAGGGCCTGTTCTGTGCTGTACTGTTCTATGTTCTACCCTGCACATCTTTTTGTGTTGTGGGGGTGGAACCCACGCAGACACGAGGAGAATGTGCAAACTCCACACGGACAGTGACCCAGGGTCGGGATTCGAACCCGGGTCCTCAGCGCCGTAGGCAGCAATGCTAACCACTGAGCCACCATGCTGCCCACGTCAAACATAGTTTAGTGATGGATAGAAAACCCATCTGACAGAACTGCGATGTGACCAGGTCCCAAATTTACAATCTTCCACTGCTGTTCCTAAGCTCAATATCATTCCAATGGGGAGTTTCTAATTCAAACAAATAAATGGTGCCTTTGCGGGATCTCTACTGCCACCAATTGTCACTAACACCTTCATAGAAGAGTTTGAACAAGCATAGAACATAGAACCGTACAGCACAGAACAGGCCCTTCGGTCCTCGATGTTGTGCCGAGCCATGATCACCCTACTCAAACCCACGTATCCACCCTATACCCGTAACCCAACAACCCCCCCTTAACCTTACTTTTTAGGACACTACGGGCAATTTAGCATGGCCAATCCACATAACCTGCACATCTTTGGACTGTGGGAGGAAACCGGAGCACCCGGAGGAAACCCACGCACACACGGGGAGGACGTGCAGACTCCGCACAGACAGTGACCCAGCCGGGAATCGAACCTGGGACCCTGGAGCTGTGAAGCATTTATGCTAACCACCATGCTACCGTGCTGCCCCAGCAGCTGGTCTTAAACCCAAACCCTGGCTTCGACACGTCCATCGCTTCTGGCGGTTGGCAGCACGATAGCAGAGGATGCCACTGTTTCCTACAACAACTTATAATCAAATTTAAATATTAATTTTACTCAGGAGATGGAACGACAGCTCTCCCTACCATTTTGCGATGTTCTCGCATCATCACACCAAGTCTACCATAAACCCACACAAGCTGTCTGAGACCTGGACAACCAATCAGCTCTCAGTGAGGAAAGGGGGCCCACACACATCATCGAAGAAGCTCCTCTATTCTTTGTACTCACAAAGACAAGAAAACATCTTACAATAGACAAGGGTTACAGCATACCGTGCGAAAGCAGACTTTTCGCATCGGGAAAATAATAATATTAATCTTTATCGTCGCAAGTAACACTGCAATGAAGTTACTGTGAAAAGCCCCTAGTCGCCACATTCCGGCGCCTGTTCGGGTACACAGAGGGAGAATTCAGAATTCTCAGCTGGTGCGGGAATTGAACTCGCGGTGCTGGCCTTGTTCTGCATCACAAACCAGCTGTCTAGCCCACTGAGCTAAACCAGCTCCACAGGTCTACACTCTGGACTCGAGGGACAGCAAGTCTACTTTGAACATGGTGAATGGGACAAGCCAGTCACTGTCCAAGATGCTCAGCTTAATAACCACCACATCATAGAATCCCTACAGTGCAGAAGGAGGCCATTCGGCCCACTGAGTCTGCACTGACCCTCTGAAAGAACACCCTACCTAGGCCCATACCTTCACCCTATCCCTGTAACCAACCTTACCTTTTGGACATTGAGGGGTAAATGTATCAGGGCCAATCCCCCACCTAACCTGCACATCTTTGGACTGTGGGTGGAAACCGGGGCACCCGGAGGAAACCCACGCACACACGGGGAGAAGGTGCAGACTCCGCACAGACAGTGACCTGAGGCCGGAATTGAACCCGGGTCCCCGGCTCTGTGAGGCAGCAGTGCTAACCGCCCTAGATATCCACTGGTCCAACTCTAGATTTATCTCATCCATCGCGCACTTGCGGAGGACCACCTCATCGGCCCCAAGACAGCGGCCTTTACACAAGTGGTCTCTGGCCAATCTTACATCTTCTTCCCCTCCACCCCCGTCTCGAGCATCTTCAAAATAGTGCCAAACAATCTTTCGCATGAATCGGAAAGGGCAGAGGAGGTCTCGCTCCCAACCTCTGTCCTCTGTCCAGACCTATAGCCACACCAGATCTGCACTTCTCCAATTTTAGCTCCAGATCAACCCTTGTTTTAATCACCCCATCATTGGGTGTTTAAGCCTTCAGCTGCTATGATGCTAAACTCTGGATATTCCTCCTTAACCCTCCCTGCCTCACGCCCTTCCTCTTTAAAATAGTCCTGTAAACCTATCTCTTTGCCTCTTTCGCAGGGTCGGTGCAGACCCAATGGGCTGAATGGCCTCCTTCTGCACTGTAGGAATTCTATGATGCCTTTGGTCACAATATAACAGGCAGGTGTTAGCACAGTTGCTTCATAGCTCCAGGGTCCCAGGTTCGATTCCCGGCTGGGTCACTGTCTGTGTGGAGTCTGCACGTCCTCCCCCTGTGTGCGTGGGTTTCCTCCGGGTGCTCCGGTTTCCTCCCACAGTTCAAAGATGTGCGGGTTAGGTGGATGTGCCATGATAAATTCCCCTCAGTATCAAATGGTTCGGTGGGGCAATTGGGTTACGGGGATAGGGTGCAGGTGTGGGTAGAGGTAAGATGCTCTTTCCAAGAGTCAGTGCAGACTCGATGGGCCAAATGGCCTCCTGTAAATTCTATGATATCCTTTTGGTCTAAAGGGCCTTGGGGCTTTTTACAGCATTAAAAGTGTTGTATTATTTAAGTTGTGATGGTTTCGGTGGGTTGTATGTATGTTGAGTGTTGTGCCCTCTAACCCATGCCTGCGGGTAAAGTAAGGGTGCCCGCACTGTACCTGCTGAGGGGGTGTCCCGCTTTGCCAGCACCTGGGACCATGTTGCCCGCGGACCCCGCAGCACATGCCCCCGCGTAAATGATCTTCAGCATCATCCAGATCTGTGCCACTTGATGGCGTTCCAGTTCCCGGGCGACGTTTGCGTTGCGGTCACACAGCTCGGGCAGCGGCCCTCCGCCCAGGCAGTATCTCCTGGCCGTCTCGACGAACCATTCCATGGAGGCGGCGCCGGGCTGGGTCTCGA
Source organism: Scyliorhinus canicula (assembly GCF_902713615.1). Taxonomy (NCBI): domain Eukaryota; kingdom Metazoa; phylum Chordata; class Chondrichthyes; order Carcharhiniformes; family Scyliorhinidae; genus Scyliorhinus; species Scyliorhinus canicula. The sequence goes on along the minus strand of NC_052168.1, from coordinate 22,294,664 downwards.
AGAGGTTGAGGGCGCTCGACACGTTGGTGAACTGCTCGGCGGGGTCCTGCCGCCGGATGAAGAAGAAGGGGTAGCGGCGATCTGCGCTGAAGGACTTGCGGTGGGACTCTGCGGAGCACAGGTCCTCTTTGACGGCAAACGCCACGTCACCAAACAGGCCAAAGCACAGGCCTTCGGGCACGGTCTGGCTGGCAGGCCGCTGGGCATCTTTGAAGAAGTGGTGATACAGGGTGCTATCCTTCGACCCAGAGAGGAGGAAGTGGGGGTCGTGGGCATTGCGCCAGGCGATGCCAGTGGTGACATCTTTGTGTTCCTCGAACATGGCAAAGGGGACATAGGGCCTGCGGACATCCCAGACATAAATGTTGTGGTCAACCATCATGGAGCAGGTGGCAATGTGGTACTTCCTGTCTGGGCGCCAAAGCACGTGTGCCACAGAGGCGATGGTCTGAACGCAGTACATCTCCCTGGCCTTGTAACCAGTCAGGTCCCACACTTTCACCATCTTGTCCCGACCTCCAGTCACCAGGCAGCCCCTGCACGACAAACATAAAGGAGTGAGGGCTGTCCCAACCAGCTTGGATCCGTACTGGATTTAACTCTGAGGTACCATCACTAACACAGAGACCTCCTGCCCCAAACTCTACTACCCTCCTGACAAATTAAGGATAAAGTTTCAAAACCTGCCAGTGACACCGAGGGGAGTGAGAAACGGTCAGGGGGATACAGGAGACGGGTCACCTGGCTGGATGGACAGACGGGGGCAGATGGAATATAATAGAGAGACGTGTGAGGCAATACTTTTCGGCAAAGGGATAGAGACGGGATAGACTCAATGGGACAATTTCATAGAATTTACAGTGCAGAAGGAGGCCATTCGGCCCATCGAGTCTGCACCGGCTCTTGGAAAGAGCACCCTACCCAAGCCCATACCACCACCCTATCCCCATAACCCAGTAACCCCACCCAACACTAAGGGCAATTTGGACACTAAGGGCAATTTATCATGGCCAATCCACCTAACCCGCACATCTTTGGACTGTGGGAGGAAACCGGAGCACCCGGAGGAAACCCACGCACACACGGGGAGGACGTGCAGACACAGACAGTGTCACACAGACAGTGACCCAAGCCGGGATTCGAACCTGGGACCCTGGAGCTGTGAAGCATTTGTGCTAACCACTATGCTACCATGCTGCCAATTGTGAAGAGTGAGGAGAGATAGAGATGGAGACACCTGTGGGTTCGTGTGCGTCGTTCAGTGAAGGTGGATGGACATATTGAGAGCAGTTCGCACAGCATCTTGGGATTCCTGAATAGAGGCACTGAGGACAGAATCAGGAGGATGATGCTGAACTTGTATAAAGCTCTGCTTGGGCCCCAGTTGTGGTCACCGTATTGTAGGGTGGATTCGAGGGGCGCAGAGGGAATTTGCCAGAGTGGTTCCGGGGATGAGAGGGGGCGATTTTAACTAAAAGGTTAAGTTGGAGAAGCCAGGGTTGTCCCTTAGTGTCCAAAGACGTGCAGGTTCGGTGGGGTTACGGGGTTAGGGCCAGGGAGTGGGCTTAGGTAAGGTGCTCTATCAGAGGGCCAGTGGAGACTCGATGGGCTGAATGGCCTCCTTCTGCACAGCAGGATTGTTTTCTTTGCAGCAAAGGAGATTGAGGGGAGATTTGAAGGAGCTGTGCAAGATTAGGACAGGTTTGGATTAGGAAAAGTTGGCTAATAGTACAACTAAAAGACAACACAAATTTCAGACTCTGGGCAAGAGATCTTGGGGGGGGGGGGATGAACCTTTTTTACCCAGCGAGTGGTGATGACCCGGAACACGCTGCCCACGGGAATGATGGAAGTGGAAACGACCAATCATTTCAATAGGAAATTGGGATGTACACTTGAGCGAAATAATCACAGACGTCTCGGGGTCAAGCAAGGGAGTGGGAGTGACTGGATTGTACCGAATGGCCTTGTGTGCTGAGCCCTCTGAGAGTCTAACCTCATTGTGGCTTCACTGTCAAAATCCTGGAACTTTCTCCCTAACAGCACAGTGGATGTACCTTCGCCACACGGACTGCAGCGGCTCAAGGAGGTGGTTCACCACCACCGTCTCGAGGGCAGTTAGGGGTGGGCAATAAACGCTGGGCCCGGCCGGCAACGCCCACATTCCGTGAAAGGTCAAAATGATTTGCTGGTGACGGAATCGCACCGTGTAATGTGGGACCAGCCCACATGGAATGGTGTACTGTACGGGTACGCTGCATGCTTAAACGTGCATCTGTACTTGCGAGCACACACGCGTGTGCCGCCCTCCTTGCGAGCACACACACGCGTGTGCCGCCCTCGTTACGTACTCTGTCCTACCTGTCGTCCGGGTGCCAATCGCAGGAGAAGACGGGCCCGTTGTGTGCTGTAAACATCCGCTCACAGCGGTCCGGCCTCCGCATGTCCCAAAGCTGCACGTTCCCATTCTCGAAGGTGGCGGCAAAGGTGAAAAAGTCTCGGGCACTGAAGTGGACGTTGCGCACGCTCTCCGACTGACCTGGGGGGGGTGGGGGGGGGCAGAACACCACAGTAAAGTCGCAAGGTGTTCAGGAGAACAGAGGGGATCTGAGTTATACCGTTGGCACCACCGGGTTACTGCTTGCCGACGACAGTTTGAGGAAGACGGGTTGGGGGTGCTTTAGAAGTGCGGTCGCTGTTGCAAATGTAGGAGATGCGGCAGTCAAATAGTGCACGGCAAGATCCCACAGACAGCAGTTTGACAATGGCCGGATCATCCGGTTTGAGAGTCAGACACCTCGGGGAACACCCTTGTTATGAGGTCTTTCACATTAACCGCTGACAGGGTCTCCGTCTGCAAGCCAGCATCTCCAACACTGTGGAACTCTGTCAGTACTTCACTGGGGGATTGTCAATCAAGAGTTAACGGTGCAAATTAGGAGTCCTTCCCGCATATTTGACCTTTGCCCTTCCTTACATCCCAGACAGCTGATGTGCAGACAATGATGGTCGGATGGCAGAAGTGGGCCAGGGTTGGCAGAACACAGTGTTTGCAGAGGGTTTGGGGGGGGGGGGGGGGGGGGGGGGGTGATAGGGCGACGAGAGGTCACGAGGAGGAGAGGTCAACACAAGGAGGAGAATTTTAAACCTGAGGCCTGAGGGCCAGTGTGTACGTCGGTGGGCAGAGTGGGTGGTGGGTGAACTGGGCTTTGGTCAGAGCTTTGGGTGACCTGACGTTTATGGAAGGTGAAAGGCTGGCCAGGGGAGGGCTGCAAGAATCGAGCCTGTGCGTAACAATGCCACGTTGAAGGGTTTCAGCAGCAGAGGTACTAAAGGCAGGGAGAAAGGATAATGTCGAGAGTCATTCTCACACCGGATTACGGTGAGTCTAACAGGACACAGAGGTCTGATTCAGCCAGCGACAGGAATTGGTGATGAGGGAGCTTTGGCCAGATGGCTGTCTGGTGGTAATGTCAATAGTCTAGCGCTCAAACAGCCCAGGTTAATGCTCTAATGCTAATGTTCAAATCCCACCATGGCAGTTTGGTGGCACTTGTACCAAAATTCTTTCATGGGCATCGCTGTCAAAACCTGCATTTATTGCCCATCCCTAAGTGCCCCTTGAGAAGGTGGTGGTGAGTTGCCTTCTTAAACCCGCTGCAGTCCCTGTGGTGTAGGTACACCCACTGTGCTGTTAGGGAGTGAGTTCCAGGGTTTTGACCCAGCGACAGTGAAGGAACGGCCGATATATTTCCCAGTCAGGATGGTGAGTGACTTGGAGGGGAACCTCCAGGTGGTGGGGTTCCCGGGTATCTGCTGCTCTTGTCCTTCTAGATGGAGGTGGCCATGGGTTGGGAAGGTGCTGTCTAAGGAACCTTCATGAGTTGTTGCAGTGCATCTTGTAGATGGTACACACGGCTGCCACTGTGCGTCGGTGGTGGAGGGTTTGAATGTTTGTGGAAGGGGGAGCAATCAAGCGGGGGCTGCTTTGTCCTGGATGGTGTCGAGCTTCTCGAGTGTTGTTGGAGCTGCGCTCATCCAGGCAAGTGGAGAGTATTCCATCACACTCCTGACTTGTGCCTTGTAGATGGTGGACAGGCTTTGGGGGGCCAGGAGGTGAGTTACTCGCCGTAGGATTCTTAACCTTTGACCTGGTCTGGTAGCCACAGTATTAATATGGCTAGTCAGTTTCTGATCAATGATAACCTCCAGGATGTTGATTGTGGGGGATTCAGCAATGGTAATGCCATTGAATGTCAAGACTTGTTGGTTAGATTCTCTCAAATTGGAGATGGTCATTGCCTGGCACTTGTGTGGCACGAATGTAAGTTGCCACTTGTCAGCCCCAAGCCTGGATATTGTCCAGGTCTTGCTGCATTTGGACACAGAACATAGAACGTACAGTGCAGAAGGAGGCCATTTGGCCCATACAGTCTGCACCGACCCGCTTAAGCCCTCACTTATACCCTATCCCCGTAACCCAATAACCCCTCCTTTTTAAAATAAATTTAGAGTACCCAATTCATTTTTCCAATTAAGGGCCAATTTAGCATGGCCAATTCACCCACCCTGCACATCTTTGGGTTGTGGGGGTGAAACTCACGCAGACACGGGGAGAATGTGCAAACGCCACACGGACAGTGACCCAGAGCCGGGATCGAACCTGTGACCTCGGCAACGTGAGCCTGCAGTGCTAACCACTGCGCCACCGGAGCTGAGATGATTGACCTCCAACCACCACAACCATCTTCCTTTGCGCCGGGTATGACTCCAAGCAGAGGAGTGTATTCCCCCTGATTCCCATTGAATCCAGTTTAGCTCGGGCTCCTTGATGCCACACACGGTCAAATGTTGCCTTGATGTTGAGGGCAGTCACTCTCCCCTCACCTCTGGCATTCAGCTCTTTTGTCCATGTTTGACCCAAGGTTGTGATGAGGTCAGGAGCTGAGTGACCCTGGCGGAACCCAAACTGAGTGTCCGTGAGCAGCTTATTGCAGAGTAAGTGCTGCTTGATGGCACTGTTTATGTCAAATTCCATCACTTTGCTGATGATGGAGAGTAGGCTGATAGGGCGGTAATTGGCTGGGTTGGATTTGTCCTGTTTCTTGTGTACAAGACACACCTGGGCAAGTTTCCTCATTGCCGAGTGGATGCCAGTGTTGTAGCCGCACTGGAACAGCTTGGCTAGGGGTGCGGCAAGCACAAGTCTTCAGTACTATTTCTGGATTATTGTCAGGGCCCAGAGCCTTTGCAGCATCCAGCGCCTTCAGCCGTTACTTGCTATCACGTGGAGTGAATCGTATTGGCTGAAGACTGATATCCGTGATGCTGGGGACCTCCGGAGGAGACCCAGATGGATCATTCACTCGGCACATCTGGCTGAAGATTGTTGCGAATGCCTCAACCACAGATGTGCTGGGCTCCCCCATCATTGAGGATGGGGATATTTGTGGAGCCTCCTCCTCCAGTGAATCGTTTAATTGTTCCCCACCATTCACGGCTGGATGTGGCAGGACTGCAGAGCTTAGATCTGATCCATTGGATGTGGAATTGCTGAGCTCTGTCTATTACTTGCTGCTTATGCTGTTTGGCAATAAGTAATCCTGTGTTGTAGCTTCACCAGTTTGACACCCCATTTTCCGCTATGCCTGATGTTGTTCCTGGCATCCTCTCCTGCACTCTTCATTGAACCAGGGTTGATCCCCTGGCTGGGTGGGAATGGTAGAGTGGGGGATATGCTGGGCCATGAGGTTACAGATTGTGGTTGAATACAATTCTGCTGCTGCTGATGGCCCACAGCGCCTCATGGATGCCCAGTCTTGAGTTGCGAGATCTGTTCGAAGTCTATCCCATTCAGCACGGTGGGAGTGCCACACAACACGATGGAGGGGATCCTCAATGTGAAGACGGGACTTTGTCTCCACAAGGCCTGTGCTGTGGTCACTCCTACCGATACTGTCAGGGACAGACACATCTGCAGCAGGCAGGTTGGTGAGGGTGGGGCCAGGTATGTTTGTCCCTCTTGTTGGTTCCCTCACCACCTGCTGCAGTCCCAGTCTAGCAGCTATTGTCCTTTAGGACCCGGCCAGCTCGGTCTGTGGCGGTACCACCGAGCTACTCTGGGTGATGGACATTGAAGACCCCCCACCCAGAGTATATTCTGTGCCCTTGCCACCCTCAGTGCTTCCTCCAAGTGGTGTTCGATGTGGAGGAGTAACTGATTCATCAGCTGATGGTGGCCGGTATGTGGTAATCAGCTGGAGGTTTCCGTGCCCATGTTTAACCTGAAGCCATGGGACTTCATGGGGTTCAGAGTCGATGTTGAGGACTCCCAGGGCAACTCCCTCCCGACTGTATCCCACTGTGCCGCCCCCACCTCTGCTGGGTCTGCCCTGCCGGTGAGACAGGACATACCCAGGGATGGTGACAGTGGTGTCTGGGACATTGTCTGTAAGGTATGATTCTGTCAGTATGGCTGTCAGGCTGTTGCTTGACCAGTCTGTGAGGCAGCTCGCCCAACTTTGGCACAAGCCCCCAGATGTGAGTCTTTAGGAGTTTGCAGGGTCGGCAGGGCTGGGTTTGCCGTTTTCGTTTCCGGTGCCTGGATCGATGCTGGGTGGTCCGTCCGGTTTCTTTCCTTTGAAGTTTCTTTGTCGCGGCTGAATACCGGTTTATTAGGCCATTTCAGCGGGTATTTAAGAGTCAACCACATTTCAAAATCTGGAACTAAAAACGAGTCTCAGTCACGATGACCATGAAACTCTCATCGATTGTCGTAATAAACATCTGGGTCACTAATGTCCGTCAGGGAAGGAAATCTGCCGTCCTTACTCGGTCTGGCCTACATGTGACTCCAGACCCACAGCGACGTGGTTGACTTAACTGCCCTCTGAAATGGCCGAATGAGCCACTTAGTTCAAGGGCAATTAGGCGTGGATAATAAGTGCTGGCCCAGCCAGTGACACCCACAGGCCATGAAAGAAAAAAAAGTTTATGGTTTACTTGATTGAAACATATAAAATCCTGAGGGGTGGGGCGGCACGCGGTGCAGTGGTTAGCACTGGGACTGCGGTGCTGAGGACCAGAGTTCAATCCCGGCTCTGGGTCACTGTTCGTGTGGAGTTTGCGCATTCTCCCCGTGTCTGCGTGGGTTTCACCCCCACAAGGCAAAGATGTGCAGGGTAGGTGGATTGGCCACGCTAAATTGCCCCTTAATTGGAAAAAAATAAATAATTGGGTGCTCTAAATTTATTCAAAAAATAATCCTGAGTGGTTTTGACAGGGTGGATGTGGAGAGGATGATTCCTCTTGTGGAACAATCCAGAACTAGAGATCACTGTTTAAAGAATAAGGGCTCGCCATTTAGAATGGAGGGGAAGAGAATTTTTTTCCTCAGAGGGTCATGAGCCCCTGTGGTAGTAACCGCTGATGTATATATTAGGGTATGTATGGTAAGGCCCTGTACTACAGGTATGGGGGTAGTCCCTGCCTGCTGGCTCCGCCCAGTAGGCAGAGTATAAATATGTGTGCTCCCCGTACAGCAGCCATTTCGCCAGCTGCTGTGGGAGGCCACACATCTTAGTGTAATAAAGCCTCAGTTATATTCAACTCTCGTCTTTGTGCAATTGATCATGCATCAGCCCCTTCCTCAAAATGGGCGGTGGAAGCAGAGTCCTTGAATATTTTTAAGGCAGAGGTGGTTTAAGAGGGGCTGGTTTAGCACACGGCTAAATCGCTGGCTTTGCAAGCAGAGCAAGGCAGGCCAGCAGCACGGTTCAATTCCCGTACCAGCCTCCCCCGAACAGGTGCCGGAATGTGGCGACTAGGGGCTTTTCACAGTAACTTCATTTGAAGCCTACTCGTGACAATAAGCGATTTTCATTTTCATTTCATATATACTTTATTAATAAGGGGGGGGGGTGAAAGGTTATCGGGGTCGGCAGGAATGTGCGGTCGAGGTTACAATTATATCAGCCAATCTTACTGAATGGCGGACCAGGCTCAAGGGGCCGAGTGGACTCCTCCTGTTCCAAATTCAGATGTTTGCAGTGGGCAGTCAAAGACAAATGAGTTGTGAATCTGGCATTTCCATAAATCTGGGTAATTCGGGGCTGTGTGTAATGTGGGGATTCTGAGTAATTTGCAGCACTGGGTAATTTGGGACTCTGGGCAATTTGGAACTCTGGGTAATTTGGAACTCTGGGTAATTTGGGAATCTGGGCAATTTGGAACTCTGGGTAATTTGGGACTCTGGGCAATTTGGAACTCTGGGTAATTTGGGACTCTGGGCAATTTGGAACTCTGGGTAATTTGAGACTCTGGGCAATTTGGAACTCTGGGCAATTTGGAACTCTGGGTAATTTGGAACTCTGGGTAATTTGGGAATCTGGGCAATTTGGAACTCTGGGTAATTTGGGACTCTGGGCAATTTGGAACTCTGGGTAATTTGGGAATCTGGGTAAATTGGGATTGGGGGAATCCTTCAGTGCAGCTGGTCGGGAGCTTACCTGAAAAAGTACAAACGGACTCCTTCCTTCTCAGGTCGAAACACTTCATCGACCCGTCCTGCGACCCACTCAGTAAAATGTACAGCTCCACCGGGTGGAAGCAAACTTTGTTAACCGTGCGTTTGTGTTCCATGAAGAGCTGGTCCTGTTTGTTACGGGACTGTTTGCCCAGATTCCAGGTCACCACCGCGCCGTTGGTGGCTGCCGTCGCCAGCAGGTTCTCCTCCATCTGATGCCAGGCCACGTCAGCGCAGCTGAAGTTGAGCGAAGGCTTGCGGCCTACCCGGAGGTTAGCCTTCTCCGTGAACTGATCCTCCTCGACGGCGTAGATTTTGAAGATGTTGCGTCCAGCCACCGCCACTTGGGAGCCGTCGCGGCAAACGCTGATGGCGTTGGGGGGAGCGTCCAGGTTGCAGTACATGGTCTTGCCACCGAGGGCGCCGCCGCCCAAAGCCGTGGGCATTCTCGCCATGGTGGCCGGACCTTCAACGGCTCGATGCCTCGGGGGTCCGCTGTGTCCACAGCCAACTGATCTTCACCCGCCCTCCTCACTCGGGGTCTGATGAGTCAAGCCGACAGCTGTCAATCATGGATGAACATTACTGGGACCTGCAGAAAGAATTAAACGGACTGTGTTGTTCAGTGGCACCGGAACAAGAGGATACATTCGCCCCTGCCAACCACACCCGCCCCCAGGCTGCACGTTGTGAAATTTTATATATTTTTTCTTTATAAATATTTCTGATTTCTCTGAAGGGAAGCCACCTGCCTATGTTAAGAATATATTGGAGGAGGGCAGCACGGTGGCCTAGTGATTAGCACAACCGCCTCACGGCGCTGAGGTCCCAGGTTCGATCCCGGCTCTGGGTCACTGTCCGTGTGGAGTTTGCACATTCTCCCCGTGTCTGCGTGGGTTTCACCCCCACAACACAAAGATGTGCGGGGTAGGTGGATTGGCCACGCTAAATTGCCCCTTAATTGGCAAAAATAATTGGGTAATCTAAATTTATTAAAAAAAAGAATATATTGGAGGTCAGTTAGCTCAGTTGGATGGTTCGTAAAGCGGAGCGAGGCTAACAGCGTGGGTTCAGTTCCCCGTACCGGCTGAGGTTAGTCATGAAGGCCCCTCGCCTGAGGTGTGGTGACCCTCGGGTTAAACCACCACCAGTCAGCTCTTCCCCCCCCCTCAAAGGGAAAAAGCAGCCTCTGGTCATCTGGGACTGTGGCGACTTTCATTTTTGCACAAATAATATAAGATAGGGAATACGAGCAGGAGCAGACCATTCAGCCCATCGAGCCTGCTCTGCCATTCGTGGCAGGTCTGCAGCATCAAATCCACTTAATAATAATAATCGCTTATTGTCACGAGTCGGCTTCAATGAAGTTACTGTCAAAAGCCCCTAGTCGCCACATTCCGGCGCCTGTTCGGGGAGGCTGGTACGGGAATTGAACCCGCGCTGCTGGCCTTGTTCAGCATTACAAGCCAGCTGTTTAGCCCACTGTGCTAAACCAGCCCTAGTTCCCTCTTCCCAATATTCCTCAACTCCTTGAAGCCAAAATTGTATCTGTTCCAGTCTGAAATATTGTGATTAATGTAGAAATTGATACATATTATATTTTATATTTGATTTTTTTCACATTTTTTTGTTTAAATTTTTTTTAGATTACCCAATTATTTTTTTGGAGCAATTTAGAACAAAAGAACAAAGAAAATTACAGCACAGGAACAGGCCCTTCGGCCCTCCCAGCCTGCGCCGATCCAGATCCTTTATCTAAACCTGTCTCCTATTTTCCAAGGTCTACTTCCCTCTGTTCCCCACCCGTTCATATACCTGTCCAGATGCATCTTAAATGATGCCATCGTGCCCACCTCTACCACCTCCGCTGGTAAAGCATTCCAGGCACCCACCACCCTCTGCGTAAAAAACTTTCGACGCACATCTCCCTTAAAACTTTCCCCCTCTCACCTTGAAATCGTGACCCCTTGTAACTGACACCCCCACTCTTGGGAAAAGCTTGTTGCTATCCACCCTGTCCATACCTCTCATAATTTTGTAGACCTCAATCAGGTCCCCCCTCAACCTCCGTCTTTCCAACGAAACAATCCTAATCTACTCAACCTTTCTTCATAGCTAGCACCCTCCATACCAGGCAACATCCTGGTGAACCTCCTCTGCACCCTCTCTAAAGCATCCGCATCCTTCTGGTAATGTGGCGACCAGAACTGCACGCAGTATTCCAAATCTGGCCTAACCAAAGTCCTATACAACTGTAATATGACCTGCCTACTCTTGTACTCAATACCCCGTCCGATGAAGGCAAGCATGCTGTATGCCTTCTTGACCACTCTATCGACCTGCATTGCCACCTTCAGGGTACAATGGACCTGAACTCCCAGATCTCTCTGTACATCAATTTTCCCCAGGACTCTTCCATTGACCATATAGTCCGCTCTTTAATTGGATCTTCCAAAATGCATCACCTCACATTTGCCTGGATTGAACTCCATCTGCCATTTCTCTGCCCAGCTCTCCAATCTATCTATATTTATCTGTATTCTCTGACAGTCCTCCTCGCTATCTGCAACTCCACCAATCTTAGTATCATCTGCAAACTTGCTCATCAGACCACCTATACCTTCCTCCAGATCATTTATGTAGATCACAAACAGCAGTGGTCCGAGCACGGATCCCTGTGGAACACCATTTTGAGACACTCCCTTCCACCACTACTCTCTGTCTCCTGTTGCCCAGCCAGTTCTTTATCCATCTAGCTAGTACACCCTGAACCCCATGCGACTTCACTTTTTCCATCAACCTGCCATGGGAAACTTTATCAAACGCCTTACTGAAGTCCATGTATATGACATGACAGCCCTTCCCTCATCAATTACCTTTGTCATTTCCTCAAAGAATTCTATTAGGTTTGTAAGACATGACCTTCCCTGCACAAAACCATGCTGCCTATCACTGATAAGTCTAATTTCTTCCAAATGTGAATGGATCCTATCCCTCAGTATCTTCTCCAACAGTTTCCCTAGCACTGATGTCAAGCTCACATGTCTATAATTCCCTGGATTATCCCTGCTACCCTTCTTAAACAAAGGGACAACATTAGCAATTCTCCAGTCCTCCGGGACCTCACCCGTGCTCAAGGATACTGCAAAGATATCTGTTAAGGCCCCAGCTATTTCGACCCTCGCTTCCCTCAGTAACCTGGGATAGATCCCATCCGGTCCTGGGGACTTGTCCACCTTAATGTCTTTTAGAATACCCAAAACCTCCCCCTTCCTTATGCCAACTTGACCTAGAGTATTTAAACATCCATCCCTAGCCTCAACATCCGTCATGTCCCTCTCCTTGGAGAATACCGATGCAAAGTACTCATTAAGAATCTCATCCATTTCCTCTGACTCCACATATAAATTCCCTCTTTTGTCTTCGAGTGGACCAATCCTCTTTAGTTACCCTCTTGCTCCTTATATACGAATAAAAGGCTTTGGGATTTTCCTTAACCCTGTTAGCCAAAGATATTTCATGACCCCTTTTAGCCCTCTTTATTGCGCGTTTGGGATTTGTCCTACTTTCCCGATATTCCTCCAAAGCTTCATCAGTTTTAAGTCGCCTAGATCTTATGTACGCTTCCTTTTTCATTTTAGATAGTCTCACGGTTCCACCCGTCATCCATGATTCTCTAATCTTGCCATTTCTATCCCCCATTTTCACAGGGACATGTCTGTCCTGCACTCTAATCAACCTTTCCTTAAAAGCCTCCCACATATCAAAGATGTGGTGTATATGGATTTCAGTAAAGCGTTTGATAAGGTTCCCCACGGTCGGCTATTGCAGAAAATACGGAGGCTGGGGATTGAGGGTGATTTAGAGATGTGGATCAGAAATTGGCTAGTTGAAAGAAGACAGAGAGTGGTAGTTGATGGGAAATGTTCAGAATGGAGTTCAGTTACGAGTGGCGTACCACAAGGATCTGTTCTGGGGCCGTTGCTGTTTGTCATTTTTATAAATGACCTAGAGGTGGGCGCAGAAGGATGGGTGAGTAAATTTGCAGACGACACTAAAGTCGGTGGAGTTGTAGACAGTGCGGAAGGATGTTGCAGGTTACAGAGGGACATAGATAAGCTGCAGAGCTGGGCTGAGAGGTGGCAAATGGAGTTTAATGTGGAGAAGTGTGAGGTGATTCACTTTGGAAAGAATAACAGGAATGCGGAATATTTGGCTAATGGTAAAATTCTTGGTAGTGTGGATGAGCAGAGGGATCTCGGTGTCCATGTACATAGATCCCTGAAAGTTGCCACCCAGGTTGATAGGGTTGTGAAGAAGGCCTATGGTGTGTTGGCCTTTATTGGTAGAGGGATTGAGTTCCGGAGCCATGAGGTCATGTTGCAGTTGTACAAAACTCTAGTACGGCCGCATTTGGAGTATTGCGTACAGTTCTGGTCGCCTCATTATAGGAAGGACGTGGAAGCTTTGGAAAGGGTGCAGAGGAGATTTACCAGGATGTTGCCTGGTATGGAGGGAAAATCTTATGAGGAAAGGCTGATGGACTTGAGGTTGTTTTCGTTAGAGAGAAGAAGGTTAAGAGGTGACTTAATAGAGGCATACAAAATGATCAGAGGGTTAGATAGGGTGGACAGCGAGAGCCTTCTCCAGCGGATGGAGGTGGCTAGCACGAGGGGACATAGCCTTAAATTGAGGGGTAATAGATATAGGACAGAGGTCAGAGGTGGGTTTTTTACGCAAAGAGTGGTGAGGCCGTGGAATGCCCTACCTGCAACAGTAGTGAACTCGCCAACATTGAGGGCATTTAAAAATTTATTGGATAAGCATATGGATGATAAGGGCATAGTGTAGGTTAGATGGCCTTTAGTTTTTTTTTCCATGTCGGTGCAACATCGAGGGTCGAAGGGCCTGTACTGCGCTGTATCGTTCTATGTCTATGTCTAAATGTGGATTTACCCTTAAACAGCTGCTCCCAATCCACATTCCCTAGCTCCTGTCGAATTTTGTTATATTTGGCCTTTCCCCAATTTAGCACTCTTCCTTTAGGACCACTCTAGTCTTTGTCCATGAGTATTCTAAACTTACGGAATTGTGATCGCTATTCCTAAAGTAATCACCGACTGAAACGTCAACCACCTGGCCGGGATCATTCCCCAATACCAGATCCAGTATGGCCCCCTCCCCAGTTAGACTATTTACATACTGCTCTAAAAAACTCTCCTGGATGCTCTTTACAAATTCTGCTCCATCTACGCCTCCAACACTACATGAGTCCCATTCAATGTTGGGGAAATTAAAATCTCCCATCTCAACCACCCTATTGCTCCTACATTTTTCTATAATCTGTCGACATATTTGTACCTCTACTTCACACTCGCCATTTAGCGTGGCCAATCCACCTATCCTGCATATCTTTGGGTTGTGGGGGCGAAACCCATGCAGACACGGGTAGAATGTGCAAACTCCACACGGACAGTGACCCATGGCCAGGATTCGAACCCGGGTCCTCAGCGCTGCAGTCCCAGTGCTAACGTGCGCACCTTTATATTTTATATTTGTGGCAGCATTGTTATTAAAAACCCTGATGTAAATACATACAAAATGTCTACTAAAGCTGTAATTAAAGATGCATAAAAGGTGAAGTAATCATTCATTCCAATCACTTGGCTAAAGATAAAGGGCTAATGGAACACTGTTTTGAGTGCTGGAGATTCCCTGGAGTGTAGATAATTCACAAGGAAGGGGTGTTTAGACCTTGGGAAGCAAGTCACGGAACCTAGTGGGATACAGATGGTGTAATTAATGTGAGATCATAGAATAGATCACAGACTTCCTACAGTGCAGAAAGAGGCCATTCGGCCGGCCGAGTCTGCCCTGACCCTCTGAAAGAGCATCATGCTTAGCCCCCCCCCCCTCAAATCCCCATAGCCCCACCTAACCTGCACATCTTTGGACACTGAGGGGCAATTTAGGAGAAGCCAGGTCTGTCTGTAGTTTTGCCGTCTGTTATATCAAATTTTAAATTGAACAGCAGTTTTGCCAAATGCTGTTAGAACATAGAACATAGAAAATACAGTACAGAGCAGGCCCTTCGGCCCACGAAGTTGTGCCGAACTTTTGTCCTAGATTAAGAACAAATCAATCTACACCCCAGCATTCTACCGTCATCCATGTACCTATCCAATAGCCGCTTGAAGGTCTCTAATGTTTCCGACTCAACTACTTCCACAGGCAGTGCATTCCATGCCCCCACTACTCTCTGGGTAAACAACCTACCTTTGACATCCCCCCTATATCTTCCACCATTCACCTTAAATTTATGTCCCCTTGTAATGGTTTGTTCCATCCGAGGAAAAAGTCTCTGACTGTCTACTCTATCTATTCCCCTGATCATCTTATAAACCTCTATCAAGTCACCCCTCATCCTTCTCCGTTCTAATGAGAAAAGGCCTAGCACCCTCAACCTTTCCTCGTAAGACCTACTCTCCATTCCAGGCAACATCCTGGTAAATCTCCTTTGCACCTTTTCCAAAGCTTCCACATCCTTCCTAAAATGAGGCGACCAGAACTGCACACAGTACTCCAAATGTGGCCTGACCAAGGTTTTGTACAGCTGCATCATCACCTCACAGCTCTTAAATTCAATCCCTCTGCTAATGAACGCGAGCACACCATAGGCCTTCTGCACAGCTCTATGCACTTGAGTGACAACTATCAAAGATCTATGAACATAGACCCCAAAGGGCAGCACGGTGGCCAAGTGGTTAGCACAACCGCCTCACGGCGCTGAGGTCCCAGGTTCGATCCCGGCTCTGGGTCACTGTCTGTGTGGAGGTTTGCACATTCTCCCCGTGTCTGCGTGGGTTTCGCCCCCACAACCCAAAAATGTGCAGAGTAGGTGGATTGGCCACGCTAAATTGCCCCTTAATTGGAAAAAATAATTGGGTAATCTAAATTTATTAAAAAAAACATAGACCCCAAGATCTCTCTTCTCCTCTACATTGCCAAGAACCCTACAATTAACCCTGTATTCCGCATATATATCTGTCCTTCCAAAATGGACAACCTCACACTTTTCAGGGTTAAACTCCATCTGCCACTTCTCAGCCCCGCTCTGCATCCTATCTATGTCTCTTTGCAGCCAACAACAGCCCTCCTCACTATCCACAACTCCACCAATCTCCACCAGTCTGCAAATTTACTGACCCACCCTTCAACTCCAGCATCCAAGTCATTAATGAAAATCACAAACAGCAGAGGACCCAGAACTGATCCCTGCGGTATGCCACTGGTAACTGGGCTCCAGGCTGAAGATTTGCCATCCACCACCACACTCTGACTTCTATCGGTGAGCCAGTTTGTTATCCAACTGGCCAAATTTCCCACTATCCCATGCCTCCTTACTTTCTGCATAAGCCTACCATGGGGAACCTTATCAAATGCGGAACAATGCAGAATAGGTTGAACAGTTTGCCATAGGATTTGTGTCTGACCAGACAGCATTGTGCTGGATCTGCTCTTGAAAGGATCTAAAAGTGTCTACGCAAAAGACCAAAAGTAAACCTGTTTTTTTAAACTTTATTTATCAGTGTCATTTGCACTGGGTTGCTTCATTGGAATTAGTAGCAGTATAGATAGTAAGTTTTTTAAAAGAAATTTTTCGAGTACCCAATTCATTTTTCCAATTAAGGGGCAACTTGAAACGAAATGAAAATCGCTTATTGTCACAAGTAGACTTCAATGAAGTTACTGTGAAAAGCCCCTAGTCACCACATTCCGGCGCCTGTCCGGGGAGGCTGGTACGGGAATCGAACCGTGCTGCTGGCCTGCTTGGTCTGCTTTAAAAGCCAGCGGTTTAGCCTTGTGAGCTAAACCAGCCTTAACATGGCCAATCCACCCACCCTGCACATCTTTGGGTTGTGGGGGTGAAACCCACGCAGAAGAATACTGAAGGAGGCTGGAGAGGAAATTACTGAGGCCTTGACAGAAATCTTTAGATCCTCACTGTCTTCAGGTGATGTCCCGGAGGACTGAAGAATAGCTAATGTTGTTCCTTTGTTTAAGAAGGGTAGCAAGGATAATCCAGGGAACTACAGGCCGGTGAGCCTTACGTCAGTGGTAGGGAAAGTACTGGAGAGAATTCTTCGAGACAGGATCTACTCCCATTTGGAAGCAAATGGACGTATTAGTGAGAGACAGCACGGTTTTGTGAAGGGGAGGTCGCGTCTCACTAACTTGATAGAGTTTTTCGAAGAGGTCACAAAGATGATTGATGCAGGTAGGGCAGTGGATGTTGTTGATATGGATTTCAGTAAGGCCTTTGACAAGGTCCCTCATGGTAGACTGGTACAAAAGGTGAAGTCACACGGGATCAGGAGTGAGCTGGCAAGGTGGATTCAGAACTGGCTAGGTCATAGAAGGCAGAGAGTAGCAATGGAAGGGTGCTTTTCTGATTGGAGGGCTGTGACTAGTGGTGTTCCGCAGGGATCAGTGCTGGGACCTTTGCTGTTTGTAGTATATAAATGATTTAGAGGAAAATGTAAGTGTTCTGATTAGTAAGTTTGCAGATGACACAAAGGTTGGTGGAATTGCGGATAGCGATGAAGACTGTCAGAGGATACAGCAGGATTTAGATTGTTTGGAGACTCGGACGGAGAGATGGCAGATGGAGTTTAATCCGGACAAATGTGAGGTAATGCATTTTGGAAGGTCTAATGCAGGTAGGGAATATACAGTGAATGGTAGAACCCTCAAGAGTATTGACAGTCAGAGAGATCTAGGTGTACAGGTCCACAGGTCACTGAAAGGGGCAACACAGGTGGAGAAGGTAGTCAAGAAGGCATACGGCTTGCTTGCCTTCATTGGCCGGGGCATTGAGTATAAGAATTGGCAAGTCATGTTGCAGCTGTATAGAACCTTAGTTAGGCCACACTTGGAGTATAGTGTTCAATTCTGGTCGCCACACTACCAGAAGGATGTGGAGGCTTTAGAGAGGGTGCAGAAGAGATTTACCAGGATGTTGCCTGGTATGGAGGGCATTAGCTATGAGGAGAGGTTGAATAAACTCGGTTTGTTCTCACTGGAACGACGGAGGTTGAGGGGCGACCTGATAGAGGTCTACAAAATTATGAGGGGCATAGACAGAGTGGATAGTCAGAGGCTTTTTCCGAGGGTAGAGGAGTCAATTACTAAGGGGCATAGGTTTAAGGTGCGAGGGGCAAGGTTTAGAGGAGATGCACGAGGCTGCTGGAGGAGGTGGTGGAAGCAGGGACGATAGTGACGTTTAAGGGGCATCTTGACAAATACATGGGAATAGAGGGATACATAGAACATAGAACAATACAGCGCAGTACAGGCCCTTCGGCCCACGATGTTGCACCGACATGGTAAGTCAAAAACTAAAGGCCATCTAACCTACACTATGCCATTATCATCCATATGCTTATCCAATAAACTTTTAAATGCCCTCAATGTTGGCGAGGCCACTACTGTTGCAGGTAGGGCATTCCACGGCCTCACCACTCTTTGCGTAAAAAACCCACCTCTGACGTCTGTCCTATATCTATTACCCCTCAATTTAAGGCTATGTCCCCTCGTGCTAGCCACCCCCATCCGCGGGAGAAGGCTCTCGCTGTCCACCCTATCTAACCCTCTGATCATTTTGTATGCCTCTATTAAGTCACCTCTTAACCTTCTTCTCTCTAACGAGAACAACCTCAAGTCCATCAGCCTTTCCTCATAAGATTTCCCCTCCATACCAGGCAACATCCTGGTAAATCTCCTCTGCACCCGTTCCAAAGCTTCCACGTCCTTCCTATAATGAGGCGACCAGAACTGTACGCAATACTCCAAATGCGGCCGTACTAGAGTTTTGTACAGCTGCAACATGACCTCATGGCTCCGGAACTCAATCCCTCTACCAATAAAGGCCAACACACCATAGGCCTTCTTCACAACCCTATCAACCTGGGACCCAGGAAGTGTAGAAGGTTTTAGTTTAGACGGGCAGCATGGTTGGCACAGGCTTGGAGGGCCGAAGGGCCTGTTCCTGAGCTGCACTTTTCTCTGTTCTTTGTTCAGACACGGGGAGAATGTGCAAACTCCACACGGACAGTGACCCGAGGCCGGGATCGAACCTGGGACCTCGCCGTCTGGTCCCGGTGTCCGAACACTCTCCAGTCCTGTCCCTTACCCAATGACCCTGCTGTAAGATGCAGAGCCAAGCTCAGCTGTGACACCTCCTCAGGCCGCCCGCTCCCAGTTGCCAGAAGGACTCATGGACAAGCTACCCGGGGAGGTGGGACTGCCCCGAACCGTGAAGCTAAACCCAAAAATAAACCCGCTTCAGGGAAGGACAAAAAAACGTGGATCAAGGGGAAACAATGGGATCGGAGTAGAGAATTCCACAGATGAACGGTTCTCTGAGAGAAAAACAATTCTTCTCATCACTGTGTTAAACAGTGTCCCCAAGTTCTACTCTCACCCACAAGAGGAAACACCCTCCCAGTAGCCACCCTATCAAATCCCCTCAGGACCCTATATGCTTTAATAAGATCATCTCTCATTCTTCTAAACTCCAATGGGTAGAGTCGGAGAGGTTTACAGCACGTAAAAGGCCATTCTGCCCATCCTGCCAGCATGAACCACCTAACCATTCTCTTCCCATTTCCCAGCACTTGTCCCGAGTCTGCCCTGGGATCACAAGTTGCACATCTAAATGCTGCTTAAATGTTATGAGGGTCTCTGCCTCCACCACCCTTTCGGGCTCCACCGAGTTCCAGACTCCCACCACCCTCTGGGTGAATAGGTTTCCCCTCACATCCCCTCTAAACCTCCCGTCCCCTTACCTTAAATCCATGCCCCCTGGTCATTGATCCCTCCACCAAGGGGAAAAGTTTCTTCCTGTCTACTCTATTCATACCCCTCAGAATTTTCTACACCTCAATCACGACCCCCCACTCAGTCTCCTCGACTCCAAGGAAAACAACCCAAGTCTATCCAATCTCTCTGCATAACTAACACTCTCCAGCCCAGGCAACATCCTGGTAAATCTCCTCTACACCCTTCCCAGTGCTATCACATCCCTCCTACAATGTGGATTCCAGAACTGCACACAGTACTCTGGCCTAAACAACGTTTTATACAGTTCCACTGTAACCTCCCTGCTCTAAACTCTGTGCCTCGGCTAATAAAGACAGGTATGCCATATAGAACATAGAACATTACAGCGCAGTACAGGCCCTTCGGCCCTCGATGTTGCACCGTCCTGTGGAACCCCTCTAAAGTTCCTCTACACTATTCCCTTATCGTCCATATGCCTATCCAATGACCATTTGAATGCGTTTAGTGTTGGCGAGTCCACTACTGTTGCAGGTAGGGCATTCCACGCCCTTACTACTCTCTGAGTAAAGAACCTACCTCTGACATCTGTCCTAAATCTATCTCCCCTCAATTTAAAGCTATGTCCCCTCGTGCTGGACATCACCATCCGAGGAAAAAGGCTCTCACTGTCCACCCTATCTAATCCTCTGATCATCTGTATGCCTCAATTAAGTCACCTCTTACCCTTCTTCTCTCTCGAAAACAGCCTCAAGTCCTTCAGCCTTTCCTCATATGATCTTCCCTCCATACCAGGCAACATCCTTGTAAATCTCCTCTGTACCCTTTCCAATGCTTCCACATCCTTCCTATAATGTGGCGACCAGAACTGCACACAATACTTCAAATGCGGCCGCACCAGAGTTTTGTACAACTGCAACATGACCTCATGGCTCCGAACTCAATTCCTCTACCAATAAAAGCTAACACACCGTACGCCTTCTTAACAACCTCTCAACCTGGGTGGCAACTTCAGGGATCTATGGACGTGGACACCGAGATCTCTCTGCTCGTCCATACTACCAAGAATCTTACCATTAGCCCAGTACTCTGCCTTTCTGTTATTCCTTTCAAAATGAATCACCTCACACTTTTCTGCATTAAACTCCATTTCCACCTGTCAGCCCAGCTCTGCAGCTTAGCTATGTCCCTCTGTAACTTGTAATATCCTTCTGCACTGTCCACAACTCCACCGACTTTAGTGTCATCTGCAAATTTACTCACCCATCTTCTAAGCCCCTCCTCCAGGTCATTTATAAAAATGACCAAACAGCAACGGCCCCAAAACAGATCCTTGTGCACACCACTAGTAACTGGACACCAGTCAGAGCATTTCCCATCAACCACCACTCTTTGTCTTCTATCAACTAGCCAATTTCTGATCCAAACTGCTAAATCACCCTGAATCCCATGCCTCTGTATTTTCTGCAATAGCCTACCGTGGGGAACCTTATCAAACACTTTACTGAAATCCATATACACCAACTGCTTTATCCTCATCCACCTGTTTGGTCACCTTCTCGAAGAACTCAATGAGGTTTGTGAGGCACGACCTACCCTTCACAAAACCATGTTGACTATCTCTAATCAAATTATCCTTTCCGATGATTATACATCCTATCTCTTATAAACCTTTCCAAGACTTTTCCCACAACAGAAGTAAGGCTCACTGGCCTCTAGTTACCGGGGTTATCTCTACTCCCCTTCTTGTACAAGGGACAACATTTGCTATCCTCCAGTCCTCTGGCACTATTCCTGTAGACAAAGATGACTTAAAGATCAAAGGCTCAGCAATCTCTTCCCTAGCTTCCCAGAGAATCCTAGGATATGCCTTCTAATCGTCTGCGAACTTACTGATCAAACCCACCTACATTCATGTTTAATATCGGTTCAACCTGTTCCATCTTTCTTCATAAGATAAGCCCTTCATTCCAGGAATAAGCTGAGTGACCTTCTCTGGATTCATTCTAACCTAATTATATCCTTTTAAACTCCACTTCAGCTTTTTGAAGAACAGCAAGGGGGCGTTTGTCCTCACACACATTAACCACAACCAACTCCACCAAAATTAGAACATAGAACATAGAACACTACAGCGCAGTACGGGCCCTTCGGCCCTCGATGTTGCGCCGACCTGTGAAACCATCTGAAGCCTATCTGACCTACACTATTCCATTTTCATCCATATGTCTATCCAGTGACCACTTAATATGCCCTTAAAGTTGGCGAGTCTACTACTGTTGCAGGCAGGGCGTTCCACACCCCTACTACTCTCTGAGTAAAGAAACTGCCTCTGACATCTATCCTATATCTATCACCCCTCAATTTAAAGCTATGTCCCCTCGTGTGGTCATCACCATCCGAGGAAAAAGACTCTCCACTGTTCACCCTATCTAACCCTCTGACTATCTTATATGTCTCTATTAAGTCACCTCTCCGCGTTCTCCTCTCTAACGAAACAACCTCAATTCCCTGAGCCTCCTCGTAAGACCTTCCCTCCATACCAGTCAACATCCTAGAAATCTCCTCTGAACACTTTCCAAAGCTTCACATCCTTCCTATAATGTGGTGACCAGAACTGCACGCAGTACTCCAGGTGCGGCCGCACCAGATTATGTACAGCTGCAGCATGACCTTGTGGTTCCGAAACTCAATCCCCCTATGATAAAGGCTAGCACACCATTGCCTTCTTAACAGCCCTATTAACCTGGGTGGCAACTTTCAGGGATTTATGTACCTGGATGCCGAGATCTCTCTGTTCATCTACACTACCAGAATCTTGCCATTAGCCCAGTACTCTGCATTCCTGTTACTCCTTCCAAAGTGAACTACCTCACACTTTTCCCGCATTAACTCCATTATTGAGTAGCTGTTGCTGATTGATTACCCTGGTGGGATCTTACTGTGCACAGATCAGCTGCTATATTTGTCCAGAGTAACTACACCTTCAAAAGTAATTCACTGAGCTGTGGAATTCGGGGCATCATGAGGATGTGAAAGGTGCTACGTAAATGCAAAGAAGTGAGGAGAATTTTTTACTCGGCG